>NC_069724.1:4475000-4732500 GCF_027358585.1 Pangasianodon hypophthalmus
CTGTGCCAACCATGTCCTTCTACAAAAGGATAATAAAGTCCAGAATGGCATCTATTGAATTCAGGAAGGTACAGGGACAAACACGGGTTTGACGTAAGAGATATACTTATGCCTGTGTTTTTCTACTAGGCATTTCTGTGATCAGAAATCACACCGTCTGAGTCTAATCTTAGCTCAAGTCCAGTGATAAGCTGCTTAATTTTTAGGAACTAGTCAGAGTTCTAACTTGTGTCCTAATGATGTGATGACAAAAAAGGAAAAGAAAAGGAAAAAGGAAAGAGTAGAATGCTTTAAACTGGGATTAATTAATCTTTAAATAAATATATAATAAAATTTGATGTTTGAGATATTTTCTAAGAGGTCTTAAAGCATTTTTTAAATCACTGAAAATCTTTCATGGATACTATATGACATAACGATCTTTAATTTGAAATTTAATTTAAATTTAATTAGAATCATATTTATTACTACTTTTTTTTAATGCGATATATAGGAACATAGTCTGAATCAAATTCTAATCTTGTGCCTCCACCCAGGGTGTTGCAATAAAAAAACTAGTTTTCAGTTGTGCTTTGTAAATACTATTAAACCTGAAAGTGTCATGTACTTAGAAATCTACAATTCCATTTCGTTTTATTTTCCTCTGTGCAAAGATTTGATCAAGTGGACACTGCAATTTATCTCTTTTGTAAGGAAATACTGTCTAGAGCAGAAAGGGAAGGACAGGCAGGTGAGAACAAAGCCCTAAACAATAACACGAATCTCAGAATGGAACGAAACGATGAAAAGATGCAGTTTGCTGAGCAGCGAGATGAAAACAATTGTTGTTGATTTCTTGGTGCTAAACCTTAAACTGTGTTTTCATTCTTCCATACATAAACTAGCGGTTAGAGATCTGTAGGTGGGTGATTGCATGTTCTTTCATTATGATTACAATCAGAAACTGTCAATTATTAATACGACGTGAGGCCCTGCATTCACAAACCTGCGGACTGCACTTCCTCTAGGTCTGGGGTGTAGATATGGTATTGTGGTCACAATGGAACTGAATTGAGTAATTTGATATTGGGTTAAGAGGCTAAGCAGTGAACTCTATCTGGTCATGCCTCCGTTGTCAGGAATTAATTTCAGGTTGGGGTGAGAAATATGCTAAATAAAATCACAGCATGATGTACAATTAAACATGTAAGTGTGAAACACTCATCCACTTTGAGTGCATGTCAAATGGTAGTAGAAGTGGTGATTTGTCAGTTAATTATAGTTAATAGGCAGAGGAAATAAAATACCTTTATGATGGCACTGAAAATGATTAAATATAGAGGAAAAATGACATCTTATAAAATCAATCTAACTTTCTTTTTCTCCTCCTGCATTAAAGCTTCAGTACTTCAGGGACTGTCACCTTGATATCTCTATCCTCGGTGTGTAGCTAGCTGGCTAGTAGCTTTCAAACAGAAACGGATTGGTTAATCCTGTTTCTCAACATAGCAACTGAGCATGAGTTTGAATCCCGATAATGTCACAGACATCCATAGCCAGGAGCCGAAGGACCACAAATGGCTGTGCTCTTCTGGGTAGCGTTATAGTGACAGTAGCCAATCGTGGGCGTCTGTGAGCTGTGGGCGTATGTATGTGGAAGGGGGCAGGTAGCGTTTTCCTCCGAGTGTATTACGTGGCCCTGTGATGCACCCTGAGCAGCAGTTCAAAAAGATGTGGTTGGCTGGCTTCACGTGTCTCAGAGGGAGTGTGTTTTACTCTTCACCCTTGATTTGGACTCAACCCCCTCCTGGCTAGTCCTGGTCTTGGACTTGACAAATGACAGGCTTGACTACAGCCCTACTTCATATAGCCCTACAGCTTCTTGACTACAGCCCCTTCATTGTCATTCATCTTCAGTAAGCGCCTTAGCCTGGCCAGGGCTGTGGTGGAGTCTATTCTGAGAACACTGGGTATGAAGTGGAAGTACTTCCTGGAGGGACGCCAGTCCATCGCAGGGTCTGATTCCATCACCGCGGGCAAATACAGTCACCTGATATCACGTGTTAAACTGTTTTGGACTATCACAATGATAGGAAATCATACTTGGACTTGTCTCATTCTTGGACATTTGTCTAGCTAATTATAGTCTCGACTCAGAGTCTGTATAAATAATGTCTGTATTGTCTTTTTTTCATATGCACGAAGTTTGATAAGAAGTAAGTCCTTCTTCTTCAAAACAGAATAATTGGCACCTAATAATTGGAGCAATGCATGAATGAAGCCAACTAGTTCAGGGTTGTGGCAGATCCGAAGCCTATCGCAAGAACTAGGCATGGAGAATACTCTGCAGATGGGAAGCTAGATTCCATCACCATGGCAAATAGAGTCGGTGGAAATCAAGGGTGCACTCCGTCAGACAGTGAATTTAAACTGATAATCAAATGTGTAAAAGTATGTCTCTCCAAATTTTAGCTACAAAAATACACGGTAAAAACCCAAGAAAAGCCTGGAAATCCTGTCAGCGTAGGCACTTCATTCCCTTCAGTGCCTATCCCTTTCCCCCTGCAGGCTGTCACAGGGATTGGTTAATAACTGCACAGGTTTGTGCCTCTGGCTCATCTACGGCATGTGGACCAACTCCACTTCTGTTTCCTGTCTTAGTCGAGTCATCTAGTTGCAGGCTATTTTCTGGATATTAACCTATGCCAATTACAATCAGTTACACACTCGTCCTGCCCTCAGTATTCCCATGCATGAAGTATCTCTTTCCTCCAGCGTTATTTCCTTGCTTTGCATTCCTCTAATTAAGCTCACAACAGAACAGACAATCCCCTGTCTTGCTATACCATTGTGCCAAGGGCTATCTGTAAAACTAGTGGTGCAGCAGCTCGTCTTGGCATGTTACATCGCTGCTAGCCAAGAGATTGAATGTCCTCACACATAGTCAATTACTTCCAACTTGCCAGTGGCAAAAGTCCTGTAGAATTGAATCAGCGCCATGGTTATTTGCACACGTAATTAGAATTTCTGCACATTTCTTCTATCTTAGAAGCAATAAATGTTTCAAAAGATGGCACAATTCATTAGCAGCCCAAGAATCTTTTTTGTCAAACTCCCCAGCAGCAATATGGGAAAAAAAAAGTCACAACCCCATAAAAATGTGTAGAGAAAAACATTACACACTTTCTTTCTTTCTTTCGACTGTATAAAGAAGTATCATCATCAGTTCTTCACAATTCATTACAGAACTAATGCAAAGAAGGGAAAATTAATTCATTTACCCACATTTAGTTATGTCCTACGTAAAGATCTCTCCCTGGAAAGAAAAATGTCACATTGTACTTGGCTGAATAATCATCCATTACAGACAGAATTTCGATTTCATCAAGGAGACTGTGAAATTCATTCTCAATAGAAGACAGAGGGAAAAAAACAACCCTGATAAAATATTCCCTTTTCTACAGAGAGTCCAAAGACTATCAGTGCTTCTTATGCCATCTTTAATATTATTTCATATCCAGTTTCCTCTCTTTTATATGGGACATACCATGCATACTTATTAGGATGTGAGAAAGAAACAGGCAATCAAGATAAACACTACATTTAAATCAGATAAACACTATATTTTAATTATCAAACCATCTGCCCTTGCCCTGGGCTTTAGCTAAATGCTATTTTAAAAATGAAAACCGAAAATCATAATCATTGACCTCCAAAGATGCTTCAGTAATCATTGTGGAAATGCCACATGTATCAGTAAGTGGTTGTGCTTTAACCTCCTTTACTCAAACACAGCAAACAATTTATCACTTGCTTTCAATTATTTTTTTTAATTTTGATTGGTGAAATGCAATGGTTCTAGCATCTTCATCACATCACCCGGTCTCACTGGCACATCCCATCCTGTCCCATACCACTCACCCCCCCTCCCAGTCGCCTCTCCCAAGAATGATTAATCTCCTAACACTAATTAGATACTTACTAATTAGCATCTGACACATGAGGGGAGGAAGAAAAATATTTGCATGAGGACATGGATGGCTGCAGACGCCAACACTAAACTCGTACATTCAGAAATATTGTCAAAACTGGAAGTCAGAGACCACAACTTTAAAATGGAGCCAAGTATGAATGTGGGAGATGCATTAGCTATAAAGATACAGATATGTCTTTCGTCTTGCAAAAGGTCCCACCAATACTGTCTGGCTCTCCAACAGCTTCAGCTTCTCCCTGGTAACTCAAATTAGATCAACACAAACCCAAATCAGTCCAAGTCAAATAAACTCAACTCAAATCAACCCAACTCAACTCAATCCAACCCCAATAAACTCAAATCAGCCCAATTCAAATAAACTCAAATCAACCCAATTCAGATCAAATCAATGCAACTCAACTCAAATCAACCCAACTCAACTCAACCCAAATCAAATCAAATCAATGCAACTTAACTCAAATCAACGCAACTCAAATCAACCCAATTCAAATAAACTCAGATCAAACCAACCCAACCCCAATAAACTCAAATCAACCCAATTCAAATAAATTAAAATCAACCCAACTCAACTCAAATCAACCCAATTCAAATTAAATCAATGCAACTCAACTCAAATCAATGCAACTCGAATCAACGCAACTCAAATCAACCCAATTCAAATAAACTCAGATCAAACCAACCCAACCCCAATGAACTCAAATCAACCCAATTCAAATAAGCCCAGCTCAAATCAACTCAAATAACCTTTTATGGAGTTTTGTGGGTGTCACTGTATGCAAATGAGCTGTGTCAGTAACGTACTTTGCATGTTAAAAGTGATCAACATAGGCACACTAGCACGAAGAAAATCAGCCTTTCTAAAGCTTTTTTAAATCCAGTGGAAATTCTTTTGTTTGGTTTGCTTTACACAAATGTTTACACACAATTTTACTAAAAGGTTGATAAATGAAGCCCAATATTTGACGAGTTACTCTCCCATGCAATTTGCACAGTCAGCCTGCTCAGCTTTGGTTCTGTGTATACTCTTAGAAAACAAGGGTTCCTTAAGTTTGTTTAAAGGTTCTAGCTTTCTAAGGGAGCTCTATTTGGAACCATTTCTGAAAGGAATACCCTCTGATTTTAGATTACTCCAGATTTTAGATTAAACCAAAGTACCCTATAGGACAATTAACTGCACTTTCTTTTCTGATGGAAGTGTGTTGGTGGTGTCGTGACATGCAATATCTTGTGTTGTATCTCACCATTCTTGCCACCAAGGCCACCTTGCATTCTGACCTGCCTTACACTCTCAGAAAGGGTACTATACTGTACATTTCCTTGTTGATAGGGTGGTAATATATATCTTCCTGGAAATATGGATATAGTGTACCTTTAAAAAATATTAAAGTACTTAATTGGACCATAGTTACTGTTTAGAGTAATTACATATATGTACCTCCATGTAAAATATATGCACTAATGGTACAAAAGGTGTATTCTTGAGAGTACCACTCCAGCGACCATCCCAGTTTAGTACCCTTTCTTTTCTGAAAGTACACTTGTATTTGTACACGTCGCCCTATTTGTACTTTATGTAGTTGTATGTACAGAGCCCATGCTTGGCCTATAATGCTTGACTCACTGAGTTAAGATGAGATAAGTGTTGTGTGATCAGTTATCACATCCCACCTGTTCTAAACCTTTTTAAATCATGCTGATTTCTCTTCTAAAACACCAGGAGGAATCGATGACTCAGGCGATTATTCAGTTCCTCGTCATCTCCAGAGTTGACTTCTGCAACTCCCTTCCTAGCTGGTGTTCCTGCATGAGCCATTAGTTCGTCACAGCTGATTTAAAACACATTAACCCAACTTGTCTTCAATCTTCTTAAGTTCTCCCATGTCACTCCACTGGTAATTTACCTCCACTGACATCCAGCAGCTGCCCATATTAGATTTAAAACCCATGATGCTTGCCTGCAAAACCCAGAATGAAGCATCCCCAGGCACTTTGAGCCAGTGTGATCCAACACTAATCACTACTTAAAAAAGGCACTTGGAATCTGTGCTCAAGTACCTCTGAACTTGAAAAAGTGATATTAAAGGTGCATTATGAAAAATTAGGTCAAGATTAGGTCTCTATCAGGTTAAGTAGGTGGAGTTGAATAAGTTTTACTCTTTGAGCCCGCCCCCTTTTTCCACCCATGAACACAAAGCTGTGGTTCAGCTAGAGATAGCATGCTAACGAGAGTTAGCATTAGCAAGGATTGTCAACGACATCACTTTCAAGCACCGTGAGAATGGTCACAAGTGCAGTCGTTGTCCTTTTTTCTTTGTACTCGCAGTATTCGCACGTTAGCAGAGTTTGGCGTAAAAGGGTGTGAAGGAGTGTCTTTAAAATGACCGACAGGATAACGATGTAAACACAAACATGCATTCTAGACCATAATGCAGGTTTCCGAAGGGGTTTTCTCAGTCATGTAATACTTTTGTCCTGTGGTCAAAATCTCCTTTTAACCATTGTTTTTTTTTTTTAATCACATTCTATGTATTTTTCCAGCTTTTTCTTATTATTAGTAAGAAAAAAATAGACTATTGCATCTTTAAATGGTTATTTAAATGGTTCTTCATAGCTGTATTATATCTGTACATGTATCTATTCCATTTAAGCCTATTGTGTCTACTGTACAGTGTTAGATATTCTCTCATATTATTATTATTTGTAAACTTTATTATTATATGTCTTGCCATCTTATTGGTATGTGTTTTCTGGAAGCTTCATACCAAGTCAAATTCCTTGTGTGTGTGTGTGTATGAGCACACTTGACAATAAAAGCTCATTTTGATTGTGATTCTGATTATTTTTTCTTGGATGGGTTGTTCTGAGTATATAAATGGTGCTTATCTCAAAGTCCTTCACACACCAAATTCTAATTCAAAAATTTTTCAAATTCCATTTCCAGTTAAAAAAAAAGCACCTTTTCCCTGAGAAAACCCCATGTATGCTATGACAGCTAGCTAACCTAAACAATGTTGGTGATAAACCACAAAGGGTTAGGGTTCATTTTGATAGCCATTTAAGCATAATAAACACTGTAGTGTTCTACTTGTGTTAATTTTAATAGCTTAGAATGACACATTTAGGGGGACTTTGGTGTATTTATGTATAAACACTGACTCTATTGTTTCCGCTAATACTGTTTTTGCTAGTACCTTAGCTTTTTGGTATCTTTATCATGAAGATACAGGTCAAGCGCTTCAGTTAATGTTCACATCACACTTCAGAATTGCAAAAAATCACAGTGTGATTGCAGTGACTTTGACCGTGGCATGGTTATTTGGTGCTAGACAGGCTGGTTTGAGTATTTCAGCAGATACTGATTTCCTGGGATTTTCAGGCAAATCATCAGGCAGAAATGCGTTATTGATGAGAGAGGTCAGAGGAGAATGGCTAGATTGCTTTGAGCAGACAGGAAGGCTACGGTAACTCAAAAAATCACTCTTTACAACCGTGGTAAGCAGAAAAGCATCTCAGAACATACAATACACCAAACATTGAGGCAGAGAACTACAAAATGTGCTTGTTTAAACGAGTCATTCAATTGAAATAAAAAAAAAAGCATCTATATACTAAGTGAGAGCTATATTACGAAATCTTATAAAAACAATACAAAAAAAAAACCCAAATCATTTTCACAAAGCAATTACTTTCCTTTGTCCTTTGCAGTGACATCTGTAAAGGATTGTTCCTCACCTCCTGTAAGTAAGGGGCAGAACACTCATGAAAGCAGATCAAACAGTGACATTTACGCTCAATCTGTCCCTGCCTATATTACTCTTTCAATTTAAGATGTGAGTAGCCTCGCACAACCAAATGTCATCTGTAAGCCCTTACTACGGCGGGTGCTGGGACAAGCTGCTCGTCACATGGCGTGGGGGTACAGCCACTGTAAACACGCACCACGAACTTGACTTGAGAGACCCTCGATATGCCGCTAATGATTTGCAACCACACTGAAATGTGTCATAGAATCTCGCTGGCTAATTAAGTTCCTCACTAGCAGCATCTTCAGGAGGTGAGAGCTTCTGTGGAGAGGGGGTGGGTAGCCGTCCACGGCCTGGCGAACGTTATTTAGAAATGTGTGATTTCGCACAGTGAAAGGTTCGCAGATGTCTCGAATGTCTATCTTCACGATATTCGCAGCAAAAACTCAACAGACCTACTGTAACCCACCGAATATATGTCGCGTAATCAGCAGCGGAATGACTCAGGTTTGACGTCAAACACAGGTCCCTCATTTCAACACATTATGTGGTGTCAAATCATACCTATGCATGCAAAGTGCATGAAATGAGAGAACATCTTTGACTGTGTGTACCACACACGGGGAGAGTACCTCCTGCTGACAGCACTATTCAGGAAATACACACTTTCTGATCACAGCCCATACTGTGATCACAAGCATTTAGCTTCCTTTCTCCTCTCGATTCTTTTCATCAAGGTCAAGTGACAGAAGGTAATTATTATTACAATGTTAGCAAATGCAAGGCCAAGTTTCATGACACTGTAATCTAAAAAATGATTAGAAATATGGAAATATCAAACAAACCCATGTCCATAATAGATATAAATGGACCTATTGATATTACATTAATTTTAAATGAAGCAGAATTAGTTTTAACTGGCTGAGTCACTCTATTGATTCAGAAGGAAAAATTAAGCACATGACCTTAGCGTTATAAGGTTCAATCTGGTTTAAAAATGAATGGCCTATAGAACCTTTAGAACACTGAGGTCACGATGTGTCTTGTGTCTAACATAGGTTATTCAAATTCCACTTGAGTGTACAGACCTTTGGTCCAGTGTTTTCAGGCATTAAAGATAAAGTATAAATTGGAAAAAATATGATGTGTCATTCTTTAGTGAATGAATATTCATAGAGAAATGAAACACTTTGGGGTGGTAGCAGTATCACACCACCCCATCACTGATTATTTTCACTGATATTGTCCTATAAAGCATACCTTGTCATGTATTCCATATTTCTAAGACACACTTTGAAAGGCCATATATTGTGTATAATTATACAGTATGTATTAGTGTTGGTAATTATATGTTAGTGTTCGTAGTTATATATTAGTGTTAGTAATTAGATTACTGTCTGTCAACAGCTATGAAGAGCAAAAAAAATCCTGGATAAAATTGAAATAATAGACCATTCAATCCAACCCAGCAATCCAGATATGACCTAGCAAAGCTTCTATGAGTTATGAAACAATAAACCATACAGACATCACAAGAAATCTCCATTTACATGTCTGGCTTTTTCTCGCCTTTTTTTGCTGTATGTTTATTTCAATCCTTGCCTACAGTATTATGAAATACTAAGCTTGGAAAGTATTATTATTATTATATGCAGCTCATGGATGCTCAGTTCTTCAGACAATGTTTCTGTTTCAGAGATGATATACAATCCATACAAAGATTATTGCCCATAAGAAGCTGAAGTACTCCTATCAGTCTGGTTTCAGTTGGTAATATTGTAGATATGACAATAAAAAACAGTAGAAAAAAGAAAATAATATATATATTTTTTACCCAGATTAGCCTCAGAACATCTCAGCATCTTATTGTGTTACTGTAGGTGGGGAAGAAACATTAATGAAGAGAGTAAATCATCGTAACAAAGGCATTACGATGATACAGCATATCATATCATTCAATATAAGGCTCTTGATTTGATATGTCTGCATATTGGATCGAGCTTATATGCTACCATACCAGCAGACTAGTGTACTAGCCGGTGCTAGTACCACTGCATAAACATAGCGCATAGCACACACACTCTTATCTGCTGTTTTAAAACAGAATTCAGGGTTAAATTCAACACTGTGGTCACTGGGAGTACATATATGCAAATATGAGACTCTACTTGGTAAAAATAAAAATGGAGGATTCAAAAACATATCTGAGCTTTTGATTGAGAGCTGCATGACTTCAGACACGCCCCCTTGAGATTCACACCAGGAAGGTTGCCAGGGTTTTTAAGCCAAATTGGGATAGTTTGGAAGTGAGGTTGTGGGTGGAAAAGTCGGTTAAGGCGCAAAGACTGAGAAAAACAAGAAAAAATGTGTCAATTCCAGAACTTTTTGGGCTACATTCAAGTCTTTTTTGCGGCTTTTGTGATGTGGAAATGTTGACCTTGTACACCAGTGAAATCCTGGCCACATTCAAATGCACAGCTTTTGTTTCGTTATATGCTGCTAAGCATCTGAATAGATCACACAAACACTGTCACGATGACGCTTTAGTTATTGAGAAATTTTTATTGCTGCTTTATCGAAAATGTATCATATCATATTGTATTGAATTTAAATATTGGGTACTGTTACACATCTAGTGTGTGTGTGTAGGTGTTTGTATACGTGTGTCACCAAGCTTGAATGCCACTATATATTTTGGGGGATGTTTTTTTTCCTCCCTTCCTAGTCCTGGAAACACACTGTTGCAAACACCACTGATAAACCACAGAGGTACCCTTGCAGAAAATCAATAATTCATAGGTAACGATCAGATTCCTCTCTGCCCGTCGTCAAGGTGAGGCAGGCAGAGTAGGCCGGGCTTCTGAGCCGTGGCAGCGTTCTGACAGCTCGGCTTGTCAGAGAAAAACGCCCGGCGTCAGAGTCTGTCTGTGTAATGATGCGCATGCGTATGTGTCTGAATCTGTGCGCGTCCTGTGTGCGGTGTGTGACTGACAAGCTCTCTCTCTGGCAGTGACACTAAGAGCTCCACAGGCTGATTCACGTCTCCCAAAGCACGGCATGTGTAGACCAGAGCTCTGTAGCAGTGCAGACCCTCCATGCTGCTCTACACGCTTCTCTACACACTTCTTTACACACTCCTCAACAAGATATAATAACCATCCAGACTTCTGCTAGCCAAAGTAGTCGGAAATTAGCATAGACCTGATTTCATTCAGATTTGAAATTAGTATAGCTTAAAATCTAAGATGACAAAATGCTTTTGCTTAGCTGAAATGAAAAGAGAAGGAGTGATGAAAATCCTGCTCTTAAAGCCGCTGCAATTCATAATTGTACTGTCTTATTATTACAATTTTTTTTAGAAAATGGATAAGTGTACAAAATGCCTAAGAACTGTTTTTTTAACACTCTGAGGCTCTTCACCGCATCTACAGTCCTCAGAAAAACAAAAACATAGAGGGTCAAATGTCAAGTACCCATTTTCACTTTTATTTGGCAAAAAAACCACAAACTACTTGAGCTGTGAGCATAAAAAGAAAAAAAAAAAACTCAATATTTTAACACCTGAAGAAAAAAGATAAAATCTACTCATTGTGAAAGGAATGAAGCTCAGTGCCAGTTAACTAATGAGTGCCAGTTAGCTAATGTGCTAAGATAGTAACCAGTTAGCCCGCTAAAGTAATGATTTGAGGGGAAAAAGTTTTCCTAGGTTGTATGTAATGTTAGATAACTGCAGCTAACTGCGCTTCTAAGCTAACTAGCTAGGCTAACTGACTCCTGTAACAAATTTAACAAGGCTTTGTTGCTAAATGATTGAGCTAAGCTAAGGAGTGGTGATGTGCTATACAAGCTAGCTAGCTAACTAGATTAGATAACCTATAAAGCGTTTAAAGGCTGTATTTCTAAACTAAAAGAGTTTTGCTGCATAAATTATGGTTGTATGAAGGTTATATAAAACAGTAAGACATTACTGTGGTAGTGAGGTTTTTTTTTGTCCATACATGTTCTGTAGATTTTACAAAAGGTGTGTGTGATTGAGAGGTGGAGCTGACGGTCAATAGAGGGTTAGTGACAGGGCTGAACAATTATATCAATCACATTTTTATCATTATTGTGACATTAATTTCTCTGATAAATCCTGAATGACTGCGATAAGTAGCGAGAATTGTTGTGAGGAGAAGCTGGTGCTGAACATACCTCAGTTTTGTGTAAAACATGTCTATCATTTTATTGTTTTACTAAAATATAGTCGTGAGAGTACGTTTACTGGAGATTACTTTTTAATCTTATTCAAGTAAATACATAAATATTGTTAAAAATATACTTATACAACAGTTAGTTCTGCTTCACTAATTTGATTGGTCGAGTAGTGTTCCAAGAGCGCCTGTATTTCCTATAACCATGCTGGGACGTTTCACTGTGTGTATATCACTGTGTATCATCTGTGTTCACCGTGTAAAACACCACTTCCTAGTTCAAAACCTTTACTACAGTAGAGTTAGTGACATCACCAGTGGACATCACAAATGATAACTTTCAGGAATATAATTTTGGCTTAAAATATGAAAGCTTGTCAGATGAAGATGAAAAGGAAGAATGGACGCCAATTTTAATGGACACCTTTAACAGGAATGTACAAATCAATATGAGCTAGCTAGTCACCTAGCCGAAATGTTAAAAAGTCAGTGTGGCTTCTTCAGGCTTCTTCTGTTTCCATTAGCGGAAAGATAAGCAGAACACTTGGCCATATTGTGTCCAACCGCACTCTTGCTCTTGCCATATTGCTTAATTCAATGATGCCCGGTCTTACGTTCTTTTGCCACTTGTTTTTCTTTCCAGGGGCTGAATCCCAAATGCAGCTCTTTTGGATGTGCAGTGGAACACCTTGGGTATACATCATTAAGTTATACTCTGTGTAGATATGTAGTATCTTAATACTGCTGTGTGAAGATGACATCAGGGATAACATCTAACTAATGCCAGAAAAATTATAGCTTTATTCAATGAAAAGAAAAAAGATATTAAGGGAACAATGAGTGTTCTTCTAAAGACCTGACAATACAAAATGTTTCCATGTGTGTAATAAATAGCTGTATGTATTTTATTATGTGATTTTTTTTTTGTTTTGTTTTGCACAAAAGTAATTTTGTTATTGGCTGTAATGCGACTTATATTGCCATTATTCTTATGGATTACTGTCATTAAGGTGAACAGAAGGACGCAGGTGCAAGTTTATGGTTTTTATTAAAACTACTCAGTCAGGCAAAACAAAAGGGCTCAGCAATACTCAAGAGAGAAAAATAGTTCAGCTAACAAGCATAAACTAGACAAGGATAATGGGATAATGATAAGCAAGCGATGGCCAAAACAAAGAGGAAACAGGGCCAAGAACAATGGCTCGAACTCACCATAGACATGACGCTGAAGTGAGAGTCTGCAATAGATCACTGAGAGTCTGGTTTATTTAAAGGGATAAAGATTGTAAATGGGGATAGATGTTAATTTGGTCTTGTGATTGTTGATCATGTGACAAAGTCACGAGCGGAGGATTATGGAAATTTCAAATACCATGTGTAAGGAGCCAGATTAAGTGTGATTTTCTCATGATTGAAGCTGTTTGAAAGCTACATGCTATAGTGAAACGGACATAAGCCTAATCAATTTGATTCCGGATATCAGATACTGGATAGCAAAATGTCCGCCATGCTCCTGCATCATTGTATCATCATCATCATCACAGACAACAGTTTTAAAATATTTAAATGACGAGACATTAATAACAAGAAATTTAGTCAACAGAACCAAAGTGTGTGAATGAAGCAGTGATTATTTCTCCATTGATGTTAGAGTGAACAGAGATCAGTCGAGTGAAGAGAGTTTTTTTTTTTTTTACATCTATTTCTGTGGAAATGGAAAGACAATACTAAATGTGATATTCTCCCTGTTCAATTTTTGGGTGAATTTAAAATGTTATCACTTTCCTTGTGGTTGAGATACATGCAAAAGGGAAACACATATCAGCTTCATCAGCTACAGGAAAGCCTGTAGAATATATATACAGTGGCGTCCAAAAGTCTGGGACCGCCAGTGAAAATGCTCTATTTTGCATTCTTTTCTAATTTAATAGAACAGTTTTCATTACAAATTATTTCATACAAGAACTTCAGTGAAAAATAGAATCTTTAAAATATTTACATGGATTTCAGAGTTTCTTAGTATTTGGCGTGTCCCCCTTTTTGCTTTAATGACAGTGTGCACTCGAGCTGGTATGGACTCCACAAGTTTGTGCAAAACCTTATGATCCATTTTAGATCAAATCCATCTGAGTGTCGTCTGAACACATGCTTCAATAGAAGAGATTAGACATGAGGAAGCCTTTAGACCTTTTTTCAAAGCAGTTAAGATGGTCAATATCACACATTTGCTTACATTTAAATAGGAACCTAGAAATAGTGCAGAATCTTGAATATTAAATATTTAAGATATTGAATATTTACTTTCTTTGTTTCAAAATTTCAACATTCTAAAACCTGTTTATTTCCAAATTTAAATGAAAAAAAAAAAAACCTCATACACATACACACACACACACACACACACACATATATATATATATATATATATATTTGTCACATTTTTGACAAATAATTATTCAGATTTTCTTCAATTCCCTTTATGCTCTGAATTTCTGAAACATCTGGACAAAACATTATGTCTTATGTTTCAGGATGAAGTGAAGACGTGTCGGCTGGCTGCTGACCCAAAACCAGATCTGATTTGGTCTGAAGTGACATTCAGACGTCAGTCCCGACAAGAGACACACAGTAGAACGGGAGCGCTGGACCACAGCGAGATAAGTGAGCACAGCAACATCCAATCAGCTGTACTATTCATGACCATGTAATGGTCTCCATGGAGACCAGGGTTTCCTCGGCCTATTGCGGCCCCGGTGATGGGGAGTTCAGGTATAATATTGAAGAGTGCTCATCAATCATGTGCAAGCAGAGTCCACTCGGCCTCCATGCCGCCCTGCTCTTTACACACGACCAGTGGAGAGACGGGCTTTATATCAATCATGCTGACACTTTTCCAGTGCAGTGCTGTCCACAGGCAAACTCCAGACGAGGCTACACGTTATCCTTCAGTGATCAGCGCCATCAACTACCTAACAGCCTTCTATTTTCTGCTAGTGTTCTCCTTCCTGCTTTTGTATCAAACTGGCCTGGCTGAAGAGGAAATAGGGAGTGAACAAAGCAAAAAAAAAAAGACAAAATGACAGTAATTTAGTGAAAACTGCTACATGTTCACAAATATAAAAAAGGTAATTCAGCCGTTTGTTGAGGCTTAAGTAAGCTGTGTGAAAATACCACAAATGGCTCACTGAACAGTGAATATGTCAATAGAAATTCACATGAGAAAAAGCAGCGAAAAGAAGCACAAGTGCTTACTGTAGAACGCAGCTGTTGAGTTTTTACATCTGAAAGCAAAACAGCACGAGCAAGGGGGAAAAACAACAACCTTTAGCATGGTGAGTGACTAAAATTAGACCGAGATGGGGGGAAAAATATTAGCTCGGTAGAAAAGGCTTTCTCTGGCTCAGCATGACTTTGAGCTCAGCGGTGAAGCTTAATTACACCCGTCGAAACAGTTGTTTGCTGCACACCTTTCGTTCTCTCGCTCCTCGTCTACCTGTGATCCCTCTGATTTCTGACAGAATGTGGCCGTACATTTTGGCGGCGTACCAAACAGCATGGGGGGAGGGGGGAAATTGCCAGGAAAAAGAAAGAGAAGGACATTGTAAAATGAGTGACAGAAAGAAAACTTGAAAGAGAAAAGAATCTAATTTCTGCAAAGATGTAAGTGCCTATTGTGGTTTGTGTAACATTTTTTTTGTTGCTTTATTTCTGTAGATAAGGCTAGACATGATGCGCTGAGGCTTGGAGACTTATATTCAAATAATATGATTTGATGTGGTAAAAGAATAGACTTGTAATTTCAATATTATATATTATATAATAATTTCAATATTTCAGTATTCAGAATACACACAGACCGTGCATGCTCTTATTAAAATACACCTACTTCCATCTTATGTTTAGTTAAACTGAGCCTCTTCTTTATTTATGGTATTTGTCTTCCCTTTGTGCTTTGCAAAGTCTCACAATTGCCCCGCAAGATATTTTTCTTAGATAAATTTCTTGTTTTTCCAAATTTACTCCAGTCCTCACTTCATAATGTATTGTCCTGACCGATTATGACCTGTGCCTTTATATCTGGATTTTGGATTAGCCCTTGATACCCATTTCCTGCCTGTTCTCTGACCATGGCCATAGACTAGCCAAAGACAAGTCATAGACTGGCCAAAGACTATCTTACACTAGCAACAGACTGGCCAAAGACTGGCCAAAAACTGTCCATAGACTGTCTATAGACTGGCCAAAAACTAGCCTTACACTAGCCATAAACTGTCCATAGACTGGCCAAAGACTAGCCATAGACTGGCCATAGACTAGCCTTACACTAGCCATAGACTGTCCATAGACAAGTCATAGACTGGCCAAAGACTAGCCTTACACTACCCATAAACTGTCCATAGGCTGTCCATGGACAAGCCATAGACTGGACATAGATTGTTGTTGTTGCTGCATGTTATATGATGCAAAACTGAACAGCTTAGTAAATGTCGCTGTGATAGCCTAGTTTAAATAATAACAGAACGCCCACTACAACGTCTCTGAGTAATCTGAGTAACCAACGTCTCTGAGGAATCTGAGTAAAAAAAAAATTTCATTTCATCATTGTCCAACAATGAGGATTGTTGTGTGATGTCATGCAGGAAGTTTAACTAACACACAACACAGACATACCCTTGCCACCCTAAAGACCATGAAAAAAAAGGTGACCAAACATTTCTTCATTTTTTTTTTTACATTAACGATATTCTATACGATATATTATACGATATATTATTTGGAGACATAACACTAGATTTCTTCAATCCTTTATTAGCTACCTTTAGCTAATTATACTGAATTCGTAATGCTAGCTTACTTCATAAGATGTAGCCTAATGTAATTAGACAACAAACAAGTTCTGCTTAGATATGTGCCTTTTATGTCTGACTGTGATACGCCTCAGGCCATAACCAGATAACTGATGCCACATTATTATCATTTTCTTGCCACTCCAATAAAGTAACCTGGCCACCCCAGTGTAAAAGGTCTGGCTATGCCCCTGGGTTCTGGTATAACCTGTAATAAAATTAATTCAATAAAAATTTATTACTGTCTTTTAATATTTGCAGCACTGTAATACTATACATACTGTAAAGTTTGTTTAGAGGAATGGCATGTCGTTTTGTATTTTTAAATCGAGTTTAAAAAAAAGTATTTTACTATAATAAAAGGCGGTGCACTCCTCATCGTTTTACTTGTCAGTTAAAAAAGTGCAATGAATTACATTAAAGTGTGATCTACAATGGCTAAAAATAATTTTCCCCAACAAGTACTCATTAACTCATTTTCTCATTTTGCTGATTACAAAATTTTTATCTCAATCGTTGTTGCTATGATTTTAGCTGATTTTAGCATGATCAGTGTTGGGTTCCCTCTAGGGCCGGGGCCTCAGAGACCGCCCCTTCCACCTACCCTTTGAGATGGTCCTGTCAGAGTGACACATCTAACACTGCGCATCAATTTTTATGCTGCTACTTTTATTCAAAATCCTGTACAACATTTTTCCAACAAGCTTCTCCATATTCATTTTCATAATAATTGTTGTCAACTCGGGCCACACCTTTTTACCCTATCACACAGTGCGGGGAAGCATGGGTTAAAGCTGACCACTCACAATGACCACACGGTTGGTGTGTGTGTATGTGTGTGTGTGTGTATGTGTGTGTGTGTTCTCCCGAGGGAAGGCCACTGATGTCTCTCTCTCGCAGCCTGCCCCATAAACGGGCTGGCAGACGGAATCATTATACCGCAATTTTCCAATTTATTCAGTGCCCTCAATTCCTCGTTAGTTTCTGCCTGCCCATAAAAGAAGGGCCATTATCACAGGCTGGCAGCACATCACTCACAGAGGCCACATCATAATTGTGGGTTGGGAGCGAGCAACAACATCTGACCACTACACAGGACGTGTGTGTGTGTGTGTGTGTGTGTTTGTGTGCATGTGAGTGTGTTTGTGTGAGTCTAAGGCTTGTTTTAATGTCAATCGAATTTCAGTTCTCTGACAGACTAGTTGATAAAAGAAGGGTTTCCTCACTCGTGAATTTTATTCAAAGCTCCGGTAAGTGGACTGAAAGACAAAAACGGAGCAACAAATTAATTTATCCTAGAAGAAGTGATGTATTGAAAGACTAAAAACGAAACCGACATTGATACCGCACTGGATCGGGAAAAACTGAAAAACCACTGCTACGTAAGGGACATTTTTGTTAGACTGCTAACTACGTAGCTAGAAACAGGCAAGAATTCAAATGAGTTAGCTAGCTAGTTAATGAACCTATTTTGCAGTTTTTCTTGTAGAGAGTACGGATTTTGCACGTGAACATAAGAAGCATGTTGTCTTGAAGGACGCTACCGTCATACCTGTAATGTTGTGAGTAACTCAGCAACCTTCCAGGCTCAGTAACAGCAAGGACGCCAATATAGGAACAAATCTGGGTGTTGGTTGACATTCAAAACTCTTGATATTCAAATGATATTAAAAAATGAGAAGTTGAAACGTTTCCCTCGGCTGTACGACCTGCTGCTCCATCTTGTGCCACGAGCAGCCTGGCATTTCGCAATCCGTAAAAAGAAAAAAGCAATTTTATATGAGCCTGCACCAAACACCCCCACAATAAACACAGACCAATGGGGGGAAAAGAAACACGCTATATATATATATACGGTGTGTTGCATCTGATTTTTCATATAAGCAAGCAATATATTATAAAGATAAATTTATGCTGCTTTATTAATGACACTGCCAATACCAGAACTGCAGGATTTTCGCTGCGCTTGACGTTTCGCCAGCATAAGCTGATGATACATGCCTTCGGTATAATTTCCCTAAGCACAATGGATGGCCGCTGTCCTCCCAAACAACCTGAGACAACAGGAAAAATGTGCAGCACGTCCTCATCTTATGCCGTGTATCAGCACATCAGACATTCGCATTGTAACAGCCGAGCCAGCCGAGCTTTTCTCAGGTAGCTGCTGTCATCAGAGCCCTTCTGCGGATAGACCTGCATCAATCGGATCGATCCGGAGCTTTCCAGGTGTATCCAAACATTCATCAGTGTCAGTCTGGAGACAGAACGCATTCAAGAGCACCATGCTACCTTCTCACAAAAAAAAAAAAAAAAAAAAAATAGAAGCAGCAACTTTTATTTATTTATTTATTTATTTATTGTGGAAAGGTTTGCTATTAATTCAGTCCTTTAAAATAGCAAAGAAAAAAACTGTAGCTAGTATTTTTGTCTTGCTCTTCTGACACCTCTTTCATTTGTTCCACACTTTCAAAAGAAAAAGGTGGGAGGGACGTTAAAAAAAGACGAGGGATGACAGCCTCGAAAACAACAATGAAAGATGAGACTGAAGAACACACATATGATTGACAGCCACCACTGTCGTTTAGTGCTCTGTTGTCAAAAGCCAACAGCAAGACGTCCCTAAAGAACCTCCAACTTTCTTCCGTAGTCTACGCAGTGAACTCAGATAAGCGTTTTCCTCAGAACTCGACTCCTGACTGGAATTTGCCTCTGATACATATATTTTTTGTCAAGCTCTGGTTTGAACTATTTCACCTTTTAGACCTGCTGTCTGCTGTTGAGTCTGTTTCATTCTTTGAGCAAGCGAGACGCAGTTTTTCTGCAGAAACTTAGGATACTGCATTAACTATACTCACTAGTAACAGGTTCTGTTTTCACCTTACATTTTTATTTAGATCTGCAAAATACTCCTTACAAATCTCTCCTCCAGCCAATGACACGCTATGGATCAATATAATGGGTGCATTTTATTTATATTTCAGTTTAAAACATCTAATCACATTCATCAGTATAGAAATAATGATCAAAAATCATGCCAAAGTACTTGATCCAAAACGTACCTATGGATCATATATCAATAGCAAAATTATTGGCCTCCATCAAAAACAAAAACACTCAGTTCAGGTCAACATGGACACCAATTACCTACAATAGTAACTATCTCATCAACATCACTGAGAAAAGCAAATCCACTGAGATCTGATCGCCATACAGTCTGTACATAGGCACAAACAAGTATCCCCCTACATACACACACACACACACACTTACATTAAATACATTACATAAATTCTTAAAGTGCTTTACTATTAAATATGTTCACTGTGTTCATTTCCTTATATTATCTTATCTTCTCATCCACCCCACCTCTCTTTTTCTGTTTGTCTATTACCATACTGTTTGGTTTGTTGTTGATGTTTATGTCGTCCCTCATGAATGACATATAAATGTCATGATAGTCCTCTGATGAGTGATGGGCCCAAAAAACGATGGACTGCAGTGCTGAACTTGAGGATGAATTCCCCTGGCCCTACCTCAGTAAAATGTTATAAAGAACGCTGGAGTAAGCAAAGTCTTTGAGGCGTGAACTCCATCTAATTTCAAAAAGCATGTTGAGGTAAGTTTCGTTAATTTGCTAACAATAACCAGCTATATTTAACTAAGTTTGCCTGTTTTCTTTGCTAATGGCAGATTAGACTAGCATCGAATCCAGTAGCTAACATAACTGCCTAGTCATATTTACCATCAGCTAGCTATTTTACTTCCGATGCATTCATTAGCTACGTAGTGTTATTGATGCATATGACTTATTATTGAATGCTGTTTTCAGTCAAAATGGCTTTTTTTTTGCTTTTAACAGTTTTAGATATGTAATGAAAGTTAGCTCTCAAACATGACATCAACTTAAATTCATCAGTTCAAAACATTTACCTGAGTACGTTTTAAAGTTTCTGACTTTCACTTACGATACCTACACAATATCTGTACTTTTACTTATGTATAAATTCTCCGTACCTTTCCACACCACTATCAGAGAAGGTTCCAAGTAGAACCCAAACTTAACACTACCCCTAAAGTAGAGAAATAAATGATTCCATCTACAAAAGAAATGATGAAATGAGGTGTCTTCATAAAGGCAAGCAAGATCATGCCACTTATATACTTGACGAGTTTTAAAAAGAAAAAAAAATCAAGCCATGTGTAATTATAAGACCCATAAGGACGACTCTCAGTCAAACATCAGCATGTCAGGTGGCATCCCAGAATTCCCTTAATGCGCTGCCGGGGCAATAAGAGAGCAGGGTGAAGTGTCACGCAATCACTGCTCTGATCATTTCCAGTGACCTTCAGACTTCAGTACACTGCGTGGGCACCGTTTGGGTATCTCTGAGAGAAGAAGAAAGAGAGAAAGAGATAGATAGATAGATAGATAGAGAGAGAGAGAGAGAGAGAGAGAGAGAGAGAGAACAGATGCTCGAAGGCTTTGACCGAAATCCAGAAAAGGTGAAGTCACAGAACGAGATTTGAGAAGAAATCTGACTCATCATAGCACTTTAGCTTTCTTCGGAAAGAAGTGTGATCAGTGTTACAACAATGATCCATCAGAATCCCTCAATATCAATAAACATACTTCATAACAATTGGTATCACTTTACCATAGGGTAAATATGTACAGTATAATAACCTATGAATGCACGATTGCAAGTGCGATATTGCTTTTATATAACAGTTCCGCAAGCAAGAAATTAATATTGAGTAACTGACATTTTGGACAGAATATGGAAAAATGTTTTGTTTATTTTTCCACTAGTGGAAACAGAAGAAGCCTGAAGAAGCCACACTCACTTCACAGCATGTCGGCTAGCTGACTAGCTAGCTCACAATGATTTGTACATTCCTGTTAAAGATGCTTCCTTCTTCCTTTGCGTCTTCATCTGAAAAGCTTTCGTATTTTAAGTCAAAAGTTATATTCCTGAAAAGTAACGTTTTCCATGTCCGCTGAAGATGTCGCTAATTCTACTGTAGTAACAATTTCGAACTAGGAAGTGGAATTTTACATGGTGAACACAGTCGAGTGGAGTGAAACACAAAGTGAAATGTCTCAGGAAATATAAGCAATCTTGGAACGTTGCTCGGCCAATCAGATTATTGGACCAGAGCTAACTGTTGTAAAAATAATGCTATATTTATTTACGAAAAGGCATTACAGTTTATAGCTGTGTTTATAAACCGTTTATAAACTGTTAGTAGAATGCGTTGTGAGACGTGTTTATAAGACAGCACTGTTGATTAATTTCCTAAAACAGCAGCTCTGACACTAATTCTGGCTGTATCATAAATGAAGCTTATATTAATGAGCTTGTTTCTATAGTAACAATTCATTTACAGGGACTTCCAGATAATCTAAGCCTAATAAACATGTTGTTATCTAAACAAACACAAATGTATCAGCGTTGATGTGAAGTTTTCTGTAAGGACATGTTTAACATTTTAACATTTAGGGAAGGAGTCTCCAGTGTCAGTGCTTTGTTACAGTCAGTGTGTTTTTCACCACAGGAAAGTCTTCAAGTTTGCGCTTTCTGGTAACACAACAAGCTGAGTCTGGTGAGGGAACAACAGTTTATAGCTGCTATAACATACAGTTGAGGACAAAATTATTAGCCCCCCTATGAAATTTTAAGTTTCCTCAAGATATTCCCAAGTGCCTATTTAACAGAGCAAGGAATTTTTAACACAGCATTTCTGAACATACTATTTTTCGTTAGAAGGACCAAAATATTTATATTTGCACACCAAAACATTGTTATGTAAGAAAAAGCTAAAATGACCAGGGACATTATTATTAGCCCCCTATAAGAAATGACCATTTATTAAGTCCTTTACCTTCACAGGTGATGTGCGTAAAGGTGATCAGGTGAAACAGGTGATCTCACTCAATAATTAAGTTAAATTAAGGTATAAAAGCCTCAGTATGGGTCATTGAGCTGTCATTTGAGAAAGCAACATGCCAAAAACAAAGGAAATCAGTTTGGACTTGAGACAAAGAATTATTGATGCACATAAAACAGGAGAAGGATATACAAAGCTATCCAAGCGTTTCCAAGTCTCAAGAACCGGAGTGAGAGGTATAATCCGGAAATTCAAAGAAAGCCACACAGTGCAGAACAAGCCTGGCAGAGGTAGGAAGATTTCAAAGACACTGGAAAGAAAACTAGTGAGAGATGTGTCTAAAGACCCCAGAACAACTGCCAAGACACTGGCGAATGACTTGGCCACATCAGGAATCATAGTCTCTAAGAAGACCATCACTAGAGCTCTGCACAGGAATGAACTGTGAGGTTGCAGACCAAGAAAAACTCCACTTTTGAAGAAAAGACACCTTCAAGCCAGACTTAAGTATGCTCAGGACAACCCGGAGAAAGATTATTCATACTGGAAGCATGTCTTATGGTCTGATGAGACTAAACTAGAGCTCTTTGGCCACAGAGACACTGCTTACGTTTGGAGAAAAAAGGGAGAGGCATTCAACCCAAAGAACACCGTCCCCACAGTGAAACACGGTGGTGGGAGTATTATGCTGTGGGGATGCTTCAGTGCATCTGGAACTGGAAATCTTGTCAAGGTGGAAGGGATCATGAATAAAGAAAAATATGTGGATATTTTGAAAGAAAACCTTAAGCAATCAGCAGTGAAACTAGGTCTGAGTCGTCGCTTCATCTTCCAACATGAACTATCTCCAGACGAACAAGGTGAATGTCATCGAATGGCCTGCACAAAGCCCTGACTTAAATCCAATAGAAAATATGTGGGGTGACCTAAAGAAAAATGTCCATGCCAGAAAACCATCGAATCTGGAGGAACTTGAGAGATTCGCCAAAGAAGAATGGGTCAGGATTCCTCAAATGAAGTGTCAGAGACTTGTTGACGATTACAACAAACGACTGCAAGCAGTTATCCAGCAAAAAGGATACACAATTGACTATTAGAATGTGGGGGGCTAATAATTTTGACCCTGGTAGTTTTTGTGTTTTGTGTAATATTTTCATTTCTGTGTGGAATATAAAATAATGTAAGCATCCAAAATAAAACTAGGATGTCTAAAAAAGCTGTGTTAATTTTTTTTTTGCCCTGGTTAAAAGCACTTTTGAAATACTTTTAAAACAATGACTATTTTGTAGGGGGGCTAATAATTTTGTCCTCAACTCTAAGTATATAACACGTCAGGAACTAACTTGTCTCAAAGATGTTCCATAACACTAAATGTAACTATAAATGGTTAAAAACTACAACATGTTGCTCATTAATAGATAAAAAAAATTGTAATCATTGGTGAATCGCTGTGGTGTTATAGGAAAATAATCCACTTTGGTGGGGAAACATATCACACCACCCCATCACTGATTATTTTCCCGTAACAGTATGGCCTGAAGTGTGTTATTCCTTGTTACTGTATCACCAATAACAAAGAAATTCAGATCCAGTTTGTTTAGTGCATTAGGTTTAATTGTAGACAAACTAACATCACCCCAAATCATTTTTTTTTTACTTAAAACAAGTATAATTTTCATTTCTGAGTGTAGATTATAGACAGACATTATGTTTATAACCTAAATATTGTATTTGTGAGCTCGTAAGTAACGTGAGATATTTAAAAAAAAGATTTATTAAAATAAAACTGTATATGCAATGCTTTATTCCTTACAATTTTATCAAGCCCAAAGCTACACAGGTAATGAGTACGAATACGGATAATGACAGCTTATGTTTGTTTATGAAAGCTAGCCAAAAAGCTTCACAACAGGTGTTTTTTTCGTCACTCTCAGCAAAGCATTTCAAGAGCTCCTTAAAAAACGTTCCTCTTTGCGTAAAGCTGTGTGTCAAATCTCCAAGCGAGGCATCGTCCCAGTCAGTCGTCCCAAGCTATATACGATTTTTCTTAGTTACATTTCGTCTACGTGCAAAATCAGTTTACCCGCAATTACACTTCTCTACCACTAGGGTTTTGTGCATATGCATGATCAGGAGTCGTTCTAAATAGCCACACATCCTCACACAATAACAACACCCTGATAAATCACATTCTGTGCATAGAAACATGCATATGTCCAGTTTACGCATGAAGCTATGCGTACGCAATTACTACACTCATCTACTGACAAGTCTAATCACAACTGCAGTCAAAGGATTCCTTCAGTTTGTTAATGTAAAACGTTCCATTTGTACAATATGAAGCTGCATGAATTCTCTACAACAAAAAACCTTTTTTTTTTTCTTTACATAAAAGACATGCTCCTGTGTTGTAATTTCTCACTCTACAAGAAGTGAAAATGAGTCTACCGCTTTATAATTAGGCACTAAACCGAAAGCGCTCTGATATATACGTCTGTAATATGGGGGCAGCATCCGCAGGTTACTTTTAACTCAATATTTTATGGAACTACTGTTTTACACCAGACAATGAAAGCATTTACAGTTTCAAAAAAAAAAAAAAAAAAAACAACACAGGAGAAACACGCTGAATTCAAGTTCAAGTTCAAGTGGAGTTTATTGTCATTTCAGCCATATACAAGTACATAGCGAAATTAAACAACGTTTCTCCAGGACCAAGGTGCTACATAAGACGACACAGAACAACACAGAACTACAAGGGACTACAAACAGACAGCACAAGACAGTACAAGACATTACAGTGACTACTGGGACAGACTATGGGTCTGGTACCATAGTACCAGTACACAGTTCTGTTTAAAGTGAACCTAGTGACAATAGTGCAAATAGTACAAGAGTACAATACAAGTAGCTGAAATAGTGTAAACATAAGTGTAAACGTAAGAGTAGCAGCCTATGTACAGTATAATATAATGAGTATTGTAGCAGCATAAACATGTGAATTACAGGTGATACATGGGAAAGAAGAAGAGTGTAACTGTGTAGAATGTTTAACTACTTACAGTAACTGAAGCACCAAAGCGATTCAAAGGGAATTTTGTCCGAATGCCGTCAACATGTTTTTGATTAAATTAAATAAAAACCCCTAACTATGGCTAAAGCATTTTTTTTGTTAAGGAAATCAGGAATTTTTACAAAATAGAATATGTATTTAAAAAAATAATAATTTTATCAGATGTACTTCAGTTTCTGGGTTTGTTACTGTCCATAAAGATCAGAAAAGGTTTGCTCTACTACGAAGATGCTAGTCAAAATTTCATTATAATGCCTGTGTGATATAAAGATTTTCTTTCCCTAATGATGGAGAACGTTTTTTATAAATGACAAAAAACACAAGCATGAAGTTAATAATATTTTTTAAATTAAATGATTATTTTTGGAGATTGCAGCAAAGATATGCTGCCCTGTACACAGTGCGTGGTCTGTGTGGGTTAAGTAGAGAGACTACAAGACACACTAGAGAGTTATATGCTCTATAAATAAAAGTACATTTTATTTATTTAATTCATAAACACCTCCAGATGATCTGTGAACCTGTCACAATAAAATAAAGTGCACCTCCTATTCGTACCTCTAACTGTATTCGTTTAGAACATATTATCTGTTCAGTAACGTATTTGTATTTGGTTACATCGATATTATATAGAAGATTGTATAGAAGTGTGATTCATAGAAGAACGCTTAAAGCATCATTTTTTTAAAGTGAGGAATTTCTGAAATAGCAAAATAGCACCACACATGCAGCTGGAATGGCGTTAAAAAAGGTAAAAAAAAAAAAGTGTTGAATTTTCTATCGTATAACTCCTATAACCTATACATATACGATTGTCCTAAAAACTAAAGAACTCGGTTATAAAGTGATTAATAGAGGATGCCGATAAAGACAAGATAAAGTAGGCCAGAGAGAGAGAGGGAGAGAGAGAGAGAGGAGGGATATAGCCATGCTGACTGGTAAAGCCTTGCTCATTTAGTGCTGAATATACACACACACACACACACAGACACAAACACACACACCAATCCCAAATGAATGTGCTGACCAGTGTTCTAGCAGGTTGTTAAGGCACTGCATGAGGTCGACGGGCTGTATGCGCACACACACACACACACACACACACACACACGGGAGAATAACACAGCGACTCTCCTGCAGCAGTGCTATCACTCAGCAGAGGGTCATTTGGCCAAAGCGTTTTGTTGTTTCTCTCCGCCACATAAGCATTTACCCAGAATCCCCTGGACACCTTGCACTTACACCGCTAGCCTTTAACAAAGATGGAGAATCAATACTGAATGCATAAGTAAAAATTCAATAATGCTATGACACACAGGAAATGCCACTCTGCCTCTCATTACAACCCCTCCTCCTTTCCCATTTTGACCCACGGGGCGAGCTGACAGCTGCTGAAATCTGCTGTAGTAATACAATAATGGAATGATTGGAGCTTATAAAATATTGGTAAAATGGCCAGGGTAGAGCCCTTTACCAGATCGGGTGACTGTGGCTAAATGATCGGGGAAATAGAAAAAATGTGTAAAAGCAAACATCCTGTTAAAAAAATTAGTTTTAAAACTACAGTCATGGCTCAGAATGAGTTTTGTATAAATAGGTTAGTTTCGATTAACCATTTAAATTCCACGATTCTTACTCAGTTATTCATTATAAGAAGTTAGATGTAATAAATACAGTGAAATTGACAGGGTGAGGAATGCTATATGGATTGCTATATGGATTTTTTCCAGAAAAACAGTCCACCCTGAACAACTTGCATAATAATCTTTATTATTGAAATGTGGCGTTCAATTCGCTGGCGTTCAAGACTTACTTTATTACGAAAATGTTTTACAATGCTTTCCTATTACCAACATTACCCACAATGTCGTTTGACTACCTGTTGACAGTGGCGCACCAGGATTTCACCTGTGTTTCAGCTCTCCGTCTCGATCTAAAGAGAGTGAAGCGGCGGTGCTTTAGTCTTTCAGTGCTTGATTAAGGCAACGCAAATGGTTGCTCCTACTGAGATAGGCAAGTATGATGCCTTACCAAGCAAATCAACAGAGATCAGCTTCCAAAGCTGAACGCTGGTTGGTATCCCACTCATCATCTCGAAGGTAGCTAACTAGCCAAGCCATAACTCAGCTCTACTGCGGCGTATACTGTAGCTGCACCGAATCCTGGATCTCTGAGTCCAACGTTTGCGTCAATGTCGTTAATAGGACGCTGGAATATGAGTGAGAAACGAAGAGAGAGCAGCAGAGAACCGCTAACTTCTCACAGGAATAACATATAACAAAAATACAGCACCAAGCAACAAACTAGCACCAGAATCGCTAAGCGCATCACGGATATTTCAATATAAACATATTTAATGTGTTATAGAAAAGGTGTGTAGTGAGAAAGTAAGAGTGAGAAATCTGGACTGGTGTGTTCTGTCCTGGGAATTGTAGCAAACCCAATCTTAACAATACTCCGACTCCAACTTCATTTACAATCGAATCAGGTTTTAAAAACAATCTAAGTAAAAGCTAGATAATTCCTTTTTCATTTACACAAAAACAAAGCCAAATTCCTCAAAGATATTTCCACAAATTGCCCAGTGATGGCTTTGGAGTGCCACTTGGAGTGGGGAAAAAAAGATTTTTGTCCAAATAATCTTTACAGAGTGAGCGAGAGATGGACCCCGAAGCCTGGCGGTGTGCAAAGAGTGGCTAATTGGCCTTGGGTTTGTTCAAAGCATTGTGATTAATGAAGTTTCTAATGAGAGCTTTATGATGGAGGGAGCCATCCATCTGCCACCGACTGCGGCGCTCATCAGGGACGGAGCCGAGCGAGCCGTTAGGATTACAGCGCTGCGCTGTGGCCGCTTCCATTTTTCTTTCTGCTTCTCATTATGGCAAGAAGTCAAGATTAAAATCACTCGTGAGTAGGGACGTCTATGTACCGCATTAACCACAGACATGAGCAAAACACATCACACACACACACACACACACACACACACATACAGACACATACAGTATATGACAACAAATGAGACTCACTTAACCGCTGATCACTGTAAAGATTGTCCTCTTCATCAAAGTATGCTTGTAATAAAACACATACACAAAAAACACAAAATAAAACTTACAGAAACAGTGTGTATGTGTGTGTGTGTGTGTCCTGTGAAATTTTGTATTACACTAATTGGAAAACTCATTTTGTGGATAACCACTAGGTTTATTTTTAAAATGTCGTTATATAACCATGATGTTTTTCGCTTACTAATATGATTAAGAAAATAATGAACTTCACACATCTAATACAACACTGAACTAATATTCAAAAGCTCTCAAAGGCTTTGATTAGCTAAATCAGGGCTATTACATTACGGTTAGAACCAAAAACTCTCCACAAGCAGAAGCAGTGTTTGGATTTTTACTCAAATGCCCAAAAGGAGGACAGCATAATTACAAAAAACAACATTATTTATAGTGAACTGCATCGAGGCTTAAAAGATTTACTAGAGTAGTAAATAGAATAATGCACATTGATTTTTTTGTCCTATTTTATAATGAATTGGATTCCAGAATATAGGGCTGTGCTATTACACTGCATGACATTTTGTCATTATAAAGGAATATAAAATACAGTTTCTGGTTCACACATAAATGAAAACGATATTTAAAAAAAAGTACAAAGTGAAACAGAAAACAAGGACATGCTGTCTGAAGTTTTATTGCAATATTCGATTCTCAGGGTCATGAATGTAATTAAATATTTAATAATATGTCTCCTCTGTGATAGAAAACGTTGCACGCGCACGTCTCTGAATAAATACAGACTGAAATAGATTTCATCAGCTTTAGTTTCTGTGCAAAGATGAATGTTTGTGTCACAGACATTAATATAGTTTTACTGATTGACTGATCTGATTAACTGACTACAAGTCGCCTGGACCTAAAATAGCTCATTTAATCAGATCAACACATTGCTCTTTTTTTTTTTTTTTTCACTTGACCTCATTTTGAGATAACGTGATAGCCGTGGTCAGAAATGTTTCTCAATGCAACACGCAACGTTTGTGCAATATGTCGTTAGAGGCATGACGTGAGTGCGTATCCGTGAATCATAACCAAAGTTCGTAACGTGGGTCAATAAACAGGATGTCAACAACAAAGAAGGAGGATCTAGAATCCAAAAAAGATAACAGGGACACACTGGAAAACCAGAAAGAAAATCAGAAGAAAATAAGTATAATGCACAAAAACAATTGGCAAGACTTCGCAAAGAGGAATGGAGATGACAGGGCATAAATAACCAAACTAGTTAAAGGTTGAACACGGAACAAGTGCACACACTAGGAAAGAAACCAATGGCAAAGAAAGGACTGGAACCAAAACAAACGTACAAGGCAAAAAAAAACAAACACACATGGCAAAACAAAAACAAAGGCACATGGAGAATGAAAGACAAAAGCAACACTGGACTGAGAGAGAGAATTCATGACAAGCTGTTTGTAAAATCCCAAAGGTCTCCACATACAACACTGGTGGACTGTGGTCTGAATGCAAACCCTGCAAAATCAGTGGCTCGGATCAAGTACGGGCCACAGTTCAGTCTCTAGGTTTTTAAACAGTAACTCTTTCTGCATTCAGTCAATGTTAGTTGCTTATGTGGACCTCTGTAAACAAGGAAGTTTTTGTAACTGGACTTTGAAAGAAAAACACAGGCATTTTCGAGCCTGATGGAAATTAGATCACGGAGTAGAACATATAGGACAGTGGTGGCTCAGTGGTTAAGGCTCCAGGTTACTGCTCAGAAGGTCAGGGGTTCAAGCCCCAGCACTGCCGCTGTTGGGTGCTTGAGTAAGGCCCTAAATCCTGTCTATTCCTCGGGTGCCATATCGTGTCTGACCCCAACTTCCTGACAAGCTAGAATATGTGAAGAAAAGAATTTCACTACACTGTAATGTATATGTAACAAATACAGCCTTCTCTGAAGGCTAGTGTTATTCAGGGCACCATGTAAAACTAAGCCTGTCTGAGCACTGTCAGAGGTGAAGCTGTAACTTTCAATTTTCCAACACAGGTCTTTTAGTCTTCTGGATGCAGGACTTTGAGGTTTCTCGGTAAGACGACAAGCTGCATTTTATTCTTTGCATTAACTTAAAGAGGGAGAATAGTGATAACAGGAGTGAACTGGTTTCGCAGATATTCTGCAACGTTAAACATGACAATAAATGGATAAAATCTACAAAATCTGTTGCTTTTTTAATAAATAAAATGAAAAGTTGGCAAATTGCTGTGGTATAAGAGGAATAAAACACTTCAGGATGTGCTGTTATTGGAAATAGTCCGACCCTTTCTTCTCTAAGAAGCTGATCTGATCAAATGCTCTGAAATAACAAATTAAGAACAAATCAAATCACAGCGAGAAGAAAAGGGAAAAAAGCTACTATACAGTGATTCTGATGAGCATGTTTTTTTTTTTTTAGAGCGTAGTTCTTTTATCCCCTCACATTATCCATGGGTGGTTTGTCTTGCAAAAGGACAAGGGCAGACCCCATTAAGTGGCAAATTGCCATCTCACAGCTTAATCAGTATGCATCAGCAGTCTGCAGGGAACATATGAAAAGTCATTACGGTCAAATCAATTCTCAATTACCTCTTTTTTGCTGTCGCCATCGACACATTAAATAAACACCCAGCGCTGTCGCTGTTCCCTGTGCACGCCAGGTGACGGCAAAATGGCTCCACGCGTGTCGTTCGAGCAGGAAGTAAATGCTAATGGATTGTAAACAATTGCCAAATAACAACAAGGAAGGGGAAAGGGAGCCATAAGCACAAAGCGCAACAAGTACCATTAGTACATTCATTAGTGCTGTCACACATGGACAGATTCTGCTACACGTTAGCCATGGTGCTGTAGACAAACGGGAAGACATCCACACACACACACACACACACAGGAAATGGCCACACAGAGAACGGCTGTGTGAAATAGTGGGAGATCACCTGAACCTGGAGGTTTGAGGTTTGGCACTCATTTCAAACACAGGTATGATGAAATGTGGTGGAAATCTTTCTGTTGTCTGCATTAACATTCTGACTTCTGACAGCTTAGACCGTGAAAGATATAAGCAAAGGGCAAAAACACCACAGGTGCCTTGTCACATATGCTTCAAGAATGATTTTATACATTATAACAGAAGGATGTAGTAGAGTTTCTGCTTGTTATGACTGATTCCTGCCAATTTATTCCTGTCTAGACTTAATACGTATCTACAGGCATTTAAATAAATCTACTTTATAAAACAAAAATAGAAAGTGCTAGAATTATCTTACAGAAAGCTTTGCCATGTCAGTGGTTATATGTTTGACTTTAAACAGCGCTTTTTTTTTCTTTCAACATTTCAATTAAATTAAATTATATGCAACAAAAAAAAACATTCACCCTATTGACGGAAGATCGCAAATTCCTTCAATGCCACAAAAATCTGTAGCTGGGAGACGAGAGAGCAAAATAGGCCATGCTCTCTGAACGGGAGGGGGATACTCTTTTCCCCCTGTCAATCAGCAACACTAGCCAATCCTAGGCGTCTTTGAGCTCATGTATGCGGAAGAGGGTCGATAGCGCTTTCCTCCAAATGTGCCACAGCATGAGCAGCGTTACTATTACTATAGAACTGATAACATTTGAATGAGAAACAGATATACAGAGAAAAATCCAGAATCAGGAATTCAACAGCACTGTTGTTTTAAACTATATTTAAAACACTCCATACCACAAATAGACTTGTTTTTCTTGTTCATTACTGAAATGAAATAAGAACCTGATCTCTTTCGCATCAGCAGGTGTAAGGTGGGTAGATTTTCTTTTTTCTTTGCATACAAAAATAGTCTGAACAAAAGTATAAACTGTGATTACATGTTAGAAAATGTCCTGACTTCTAATTTCATTTAAAATCATTTACATGTTAATTTTAAATACTCCAGTGCATACAATTGTAGATCATTTTGACTAGTTACATCCACCTTTAGTTGAGTGACCCAATACTGACACAATCGACCACAAAAATGAGCTTACTAAGTGTAAGTATCTTGAATATGGGCAAATTTATCAAACATTTTTTATTATGAGACCATAATATGAGATTATTTCTTATGTTTGGAGATGCTTTTAGACATTTCAAGTTTTCTATTTGCAGATAATTTTGCTTCTTTCAAGAAATTAATGCTTAAAATTTGGAAAAAAAAAAACAAAACAAAACAAAACTGCCAATTGAGCAAGCCTATATCAAGCTTAAAATAGGTTTAAAATATCTAGAAATATTTAATAATATTATATTTGGTTTATTGTCATCTGATAATAGGAAGTACTAGACACATTTGACTACATACAGTATATTCAAGATATTTTCACTTGCTGAAATTTTTTTTGCAGTGCACTCATGCTCATAATTAGGTATCGTTTTCTGATATTTTCCCCACTCAGCTGGGTAATCTATCAGTGTTTACAACTTGAAATAAATAATTCTGTCCAGAATCAATGTGAAATATGCCTGTATGCTAGGTATTGCTTTGGGTGATAGATTAAAGATAGTAGTAATGTGTGAAGGCCCTAAAACTGTCCAGCTGATTCACTACCCCAGGTGGTCCCCTATAGCAACCTGAGATGTTAAACCGAGGAATGTTTTACTTTCAGAATATTCCAGAAAAGAGATTACGCTGATTCGTCTCCCCACACAAGCCTGTTCACGCTTTAAACCCATCAAAGCTGCGTCAACCTCATGAAGTTCAGCCAAACTGGTGGTCTAGAAATCTCAGGCTTTTCAATACTGTACTCCGAGCAAAACCAAGACTCATCATTATTCAGAGTTTCATCATTGTCAACCTTTCAGCTGACTGATCACACGAGTCTGCGTCTCTAATCTACACTGCAGCAGTGACTCCTTCTTCAAGCAGTCGCTGACCATCTTTTTATCATATTCATATAATTCATGTCCAAACCCGGAGTTTGACTTAGCAGGATTTAAACCAACATTTTAGAACTCGTTTTAATGAAGCCAAAGTCCACAAAGTGCACAGCATGTATAATGACTCTGGTCTGTCTCCCAGCACTGAACGCTGGCCTCTGTTCTGCACTGATCTGACAGTTTCGGCGAACTTGAAAGAGGGTGAATAACAAATACAGCCACACTTGCATTGCAATGAGCACTCTTTCTTTTCTAATCACACTTGTTTAATCGGACAATGACATGAACTATGCCTGAGCGACGGCACAGAAGCTCTCGGTAGACTGTAGCGTAGAGGCAATCCGATACTCAGGGGGTTGTTTCATGAAATTAGTGTTAGTGCCTTTCCCATAGAGGCGCCACATGGATACCCTGAATATATCCAACAGTTTATACCCAAGCCTTTTGAGTCTGGTTCCTTTCAAGGTTTCTTCCTCATGTCGTCTCACTGTATGATCACAATAGCAAGTAATCACACTGTCATGAGCTACGAAGTTGGAAAAAACATAAATGCTTCCATGTTTGGCTTTGGTTAGCAACAATCTAGCCGGCTAACGTTAGTGGACATTAAACAGTGAACTGTATAGCCAGATTTACCAAGCGAATATGTCTGTATGTTGATTGATCGTCCTCTGCAACTGATCCAAAATGGAGCTGCACGATTGGTTTAGGACGAACCGTCCTAAATTTTTCCACACCACCCCATTGCTGCGCTCCCTCCACTGGCTTCCTGTAGCTGCCCGCATCAGATTTAAAACACTGATGCTTGCCTACAAAGCCAAAAACGGACCAGCACCCACTTATCTCAAAGCACTCATCACACCTCGCACGGCACCACGCTCCCTCCGATCCTCTAGCACTGCTCGACTGGTCCCACCATCTCTCAGGGTACAAGGAAGCCATGCATCGAGACTCTTCTCTGTTCTGGCACCAAGGTGGTGGAATGAACTTCCCCTAGATGTCCGAACAGCTGAGTCACTGGCAGTCTTCAAACGACGTCTAAAGACTTACCTCTTCATAAAGTACTCAAGTTAGCACTTACCAAAAACAAAAAAAAAAGTTTTGGACTGATGGTATTCGTAGTTTGTGACCTAGTGACCCAATATCAGAATGTATTTTTGCTAGACTTCAAAGCACTATTGTAAGTCGCTCTGGATAAGGGTCTCTGCCAAATGCCATAAATGTAAATGTTGTTCGAAAGCAAATAGCAAATAATCTACAGCACAGATCAACTAAAAATACTACTTTGTTTACTGTTGTTGCTGTGGGCAGCCAGGTTGATTTGACTTCACGTGCTGAGCTCCAATTTCCAAGTAGGAATTTTGAGTTGAGGGGCATTTTCTTTGAATTTTCCTAGTTTGGAGGTTGAAAATGTCCGTGTTACAAGCTTTAGCTGAACGCAGTTTCGCAAATTAGTCAAGCTATCAGTGATAGTGGCAAGCAACAACATGGGAAGTGACATTTGAATTGAAATTTTCTCAATTTTTCGCATATTAGGCGTGACATGGTGAAGTGACAAACCCAAACAGTTAGCTCGAATGATTCCTTGGACCTTGTATCTATGGCACATGTGGTCCGGTGTTTCTTCAGTTCCCCATTTACAGCCTTCCCATTTACTTTTTGACATGCATAAATGAAAACAAAACAAAACAAAACCGTATAAATGTGGTTTCATCTTATTCTGTCATATACTATATGACCTCTCGTTAAATGTGTATAGACATGCTACGAAGAAATACTCAGCTGGGAAGGAAGTAGCAGAGATTGTTGGTGTCCCTGGTGAGAGTGTGCAGCTAGTACTGTTAGCTAGTATAAATCCGAGCATGCAACACGTAAACCAAGCAGCTAATTTTAACACTGACTAATGCATCTTTAATTAGTGTTTAACTAGTTCGCTAGTTAAACAAACAAAAAAACCCTGGACAGCACACGCCCACAATTGACAACCATAGCAGTCGGTACACGTACACGAGACAAACAAAGTGACTTAGCGTTTGTTAGTGTGGACAGATAGTAGGGTCAGGGAGTTTTCCACGCCACTCTCACCTCTGGCTTGCTCATTAGGGCTTCAATCTACATCTGGATTTCTGTAAAGCTGCTATATAAACAAACTGTATCTGAATAGTTGACCCTTGAATGACAATAAAAGCAGAATAAAGTGATAATAAGCAAACGTGTGTCTAACCTACTATAACAGTATATCACAAACTCATTGTTACACCCACCCACCCATGCATACACACACACACACACACACAAACTAAACACAAAACCCTGAGACAAGCCACCATGGCTAGTCACACAGCGTTCTGCTGATCAAAACTGGGTCTTGCTTCAATGTCCTTATTAATTAGTTCCCATGGTGAGGATGCATTAAAGGCTAGTATCTTACTGCGTTCACATTTAAAGAAATCTATATAAATACACACACACAGAGACACACGTAGGGAATCGCTTTAAAGAAAAGACAAATCAAACACCTGGGTGGCCAGTCAGAGGAAAAACAGGAGGATGGAAGAGGAGAAAGATTACACATCCGTCTCTGAGCGAGAAGAAAAGCTGTTCGTGAAGGCGTCCGGAGAGCTGCGGGGCGGGGATCAGCTCTGAAACAATGTGAATGATTTTTTTTTGACGGATCTAATGACTTTCACAACACAAACACAAAGAGCTGCTTTTCAGACGCACACAAATTTCACAGATGTTCATTAGAAAGCTAATCCGGGACGATATCGCAACAGATATTACCGTTAAAGACGGTAAAAAAGTACGGGTTTTTCTCATAGTAACCAAACGTTACACACACATACAGAATACACAGGTGTTCATAAATCCACACACCAACACACAACCTGTTATTACTGACAGAGTAAAGCTCTGAGAGAGATGTGTGGGATGGAGATGAAAAAAAAACCAACAAAAGCTCATTTACTGGGAGAGCACAACATGACCTGCTGAGCATAACTGTGTAATATCCTTGCTTCTATGAACAGCACTCAAGTCCATTTTTATTTCCATCGCATTTATTATTCGCAATGTACAGATAATGTTTTTCTAAACAGATACAAATACAGGTAGGAATAGGAAGAGGACTATTTTTTTGGAAAGCTTGCCAGAAACTGAAAATCTGATAATATAGTAAATAAAAGCTTAAATAAATTGTCTTGTATATTATACATACATACAGTACTGTGCAAAAGTCTTAGGGACTATTTCTTTTAGTACAAACTTTGTTATACGTTTGTATTTTATGACTTGTACATTATCCAGTCAGTACGAAAACATTTTACAATTCCAAACATTAGTTTTCCAGCATAAAATAAAGTGTTACAGAAAAATGTTGGTATGTCAGTAAAGAAAGCAGCAGATTACATAAGAGACACTTTTCAGACAAAAAACATGTAAAAATAAGAAACAAGTGCGAAAAAGAAGAACTGTAGCTGGCTCTGCAACATGCTCAGTAAAATTTACCAGCTAATTTCCGTATAAAACGTCACAAATTGTACCTGAGTTTACAATTTTTTTAAGGTTTTTTTTTTGATCGTCACACAAAATACTGACTTTGTTTCATTTATTACTGTTTACTGTTCTTTATAGTATGTTTTAATATTATATATATATATATATATATATATATATATATATATATATATATATATATATATATATGTGTGTGTGTGTATATACATACACTAATATAAATGTATTTTTTAAGAAAAGAATTTAATTATTTCTGAAGGCATCTTTGCTCTACAGCACTAATATGAAGGAGGGCGCGGTGACTTAGTGGTTATTACTGTTGCTTCAGGAGTTTCCTCCAGGTACTCTGGTTTCCTCTCCCAGTCCAAAGGGATTCTAAGGTACTCTCAGGTCAGGGCTTTCAGGTGATGACCCACAACATGATGCTGCCACCCCCATGCTTCACAGTTGCGATGGTGTTCTTTGGATTAAAAGCCTCACCCATTTTTCCGCCATACATAGTGCTGAGCATTATGGCCAGATCAGCGCTCAATTAAAACAGTTCAGCTCCAGTTAACTCTTAATTACGGCAATCAGACGTCATTACAAGCATTTCTGGAATCTTCTAGGCTGTTTAAAGAGAGAGTCAGCTTGGTGTATGTGAACTTTTGAACCACTGGAATTCTGTCTCTAATGAGTTGTTTCAAAATGACCTCTAATGTGAACAAAGTTGATGTCCTAATTGGCTAAAGAAAGGTGTGATAACATGAAATGTGTGGAGTTGTGAAAAATGAGATAGAATATTCTTATCCTAGGTGTATGTAAACTTTTGGCCTCAACTGTATTATAGTGTGTATATTTATATATTTAAAAAAAAAAAACTTTAATCAGTATTACCACCTCATAGTGCTTACAGCTGAACATTTTTCTTTTTTCCTAGAAATATCCTATTCTACTTTCAGAGCCAAAATTATTTGTGTTTACTGATAGACTTGATAATATATATATATATATTTTAAATTTCCTTTTTTAAAAAAAAGATCTCTTTGTGTTTTATATATTCACTGACTGGGCAAAGCAAGCAATGAATAAACCCTGAAACTTGAAGCCATTATTTCATTAAAGTGGACATTTCATGGTAGCAACAGGAAAAGCAAGAATCAAGAGGGACTCAGAAATTAATGAAGATAGAGCTTAGCAAATAAACAGCAAAATGCTGGCCATGGGTTAATCAGCTAAAGTGGGAAAGTCAGGAACGTGAATGGCATGTGGTATTTCGCTGGTTTACTTCCTGTTTGTCATCCGAAATGTTCTCAGCACTCTGCCTCACTGCCATTGCATTAGTGTTAATCTTGGCACAAACCCTAAAGCAGCAGCCGTGGTGCAATTTCAGATCAAAGTATAGATGAAAGACAGGTATGAAGATCAAAAAACCAAGAGAGACAGGACTTTATAACTTCTGCATGAGAATTTCCATTTTTTTATGTACACTGGTTTTAGTTTCAATATAGCAGCTAGTTAAAAAAAATCAAGCATTACAGTTCTGTTGCACTAATTAAAGTAGCAGATCAGTTAAATGACTCACCTGCAGCATTTAAAATCAAGAAAATATGTAGCAGGTGCAGGAATATTTTTCATCATCATTCATGTGACAATTAATTAAGCGACAAATGTGAGAGAACATCAGATATTTAAAAAAAAAATCCAATCTTTGTCAGTGTCTGAACATTTTCTGGTATTATTAAAGGCTTCTCTGATAAGGCAGCAACCAGCTTCAAGACTGGTTCAATGACATAAGCAATGATATAAAAAGCATTTATTAAGCGCACAGTTACACTCACCGGCCACTTTAATAGGAACGCCGAAATTGGACAGTTGAAGAAAAATGTCACCTGGCCTCTTCACTGCTCACTGGCTGTTTCTTTTTTTTTTTTTTCATTGTACACATTGTGCTGCTGCTACATGATTGGCTAACTGGATACTCACACAAATGAAAAGGGATACAGGTATTCCCTAGTGTGTGTGTATATATATATATATATATATATATATATATATATATATGTATAATAAAACACTAAGGGCTGTACTTAGGTCCTAACGTTATTTCAGTATTTACGTGGGGAAAGTTACGTGTATTCAGAGCTGGTTTATGCACCTGCTTAAGTCAGTTTTCTGGGTGCATCATATCAGTTCACAACTCCATGCAAAAGGCATCTGAGACGGTGATTTTCAATGACATATACAGAAGTTCTTGCCTTTTCATCTCTTTTCATTTACTTAAATTAATAATGTCATATTTATGTACTTAATACTGGCCTCAAATGACCTCAAAATTCCATAGTTTCTTTCAGTGTATTTATTGCCAAAACATGAATTTCAGCATGGCATGTTACATCAGGCTATCAGATAGTGGTGCTGGACTGAACACACTGGCTCTTCACTCAAGCTGATACCACACAAGAAAATCTGGCCAAGTCCAAGGACAAAACTGCGCATAACTGAGACACGCCTCTGTTTTGTTCAAATTCCACCCTTTGTGCGTAACTCTCATGTAACTTCCGAATAGCACGTAAGTCATGTAAGTAGCTACATCTGATGTCTGAGGATGGGTTCTCTGTTGAGTCTGGATCCTCTCAAGGTTTCTTCCTATCACCATCTCAGGGAGTTTTTCCTTGCCACCGTCGCCCTGCTTGCTCATCAGAGACGTCACACACACACACACACTTCACTTTACTTTTGTTTGTGTAAAGCTGCTTTGAGACAATGACCTTTGTAAAAAAGCGCTATACAAATAAAAATGAATTGAATTGAATGTCTGAATGCCATCTGAATACTTATAATTATCTTCTGATAATATTGCGTTAAAGACTTTTAATCCACTGTGCTTGTGACTACATCGCATATACTATATACTGCAAATATTTATGCAACACAGCATTCATATTCAGCAGACTGTAACACTCATCAGAATTAGCATCTATGTAAAGGTCCTTCATAACGCCTAATATTCGTTTCAGGTATTAAACAGGGATTTCCCTGTTTTCCCACTCTCAACCTGTTTTCAATAAATCAATAAATATCAATTAAAAATGTCCCCCATTTCATTAATAGAGTTCGAATCTTTTTAAGCTTTTGAGTGACTCCTTTGAATCATTTGTTCAGATTCGTTCCCTGATCCATCCATTCAGTTGCACAACTGATGCCTACGACTTTGACTGATGCTTAACATTTTTGACAAGCATATGATTTGTTCCGACAGTTTGAGTGATGCACAAATAGCTAATAATTATAGCTCATTTTGTTTCATAATATGCTTTATAAAAATAAAAAATGAGTGTTCACACCCACTGTGATTCAGCGATGACCAGCCGTGGTAAAGAGAATACAACCTTGCTTGAATATTTATTTTGTGATTGTATGAAATACTGATTCTTGTCTTATATTGTGAAGGCTTCGGTAGCAAAAATATTCTTCCTGTTTACAATGTTACTTCTTGGTACATCGTTGCATCAGTTTTGTGCATGAATAAGACTCATGGAATGATGTTGCGAACAATAAGATTCAATGAGTCAGTCAGTGAACTGCTAAATGAAAGAAGGAGAATCTGGTCCATGAGCGAAAGTTCGACGGATTTACTTAAAAGTAGATTAGACATAAATGCATTTACAAGCATGACTTTCAGTTAAGGGATGTGTAAAAAACACATACAGACTAATTTTCTAGACAAGGAATCCCTCAGTACGTAGTAGTGACTGATAGCTTGTCTTATTCGCCTTGTTTACGCATTCAAAAAAAGACAGAATTGTTCGTAAATTTAAAAAAGTATTAATTAATACTTATTCGTTGACAAAGGTTAGCTCCGAAAGAGGATGAAGAGGAGCAAAATATTCAAGGTTTCAGATTGATGGGTTCATCACCATTAGTCACTTAATGTTTGACTCAGAAGCCAGCAAGACTAGTTAACATTAGCTAGCTAACGAAGAGAGGAGCATTTTGCACACAAACACAATCAGACATCATTTGTGAAATCTGTTATGAGATCTTTAGCTGTTCAAAATATGAGCTTGTGGAGTGTTTTTGTCTTTGGGGAGCAAGTAAAGCAATGTATTTGCAGCAGATGTGGTACATTTCTCGTCATTTACTCGTCATTTGGATTATCGTTAGCTAGCTAGCATTTGTTCACTACAAATCTATAGGTGTGTCCGAAATCGCATACACCCCGTACTAAATAGTACATTAATATAATATGGTACCTTTTGTTACTTTATATAGAGGGAAAGGCTACTATTTAAAACAGTAGTACACAGTTTGAGATGTGTCCCTTTTGCACAGCAGTTATTTAAGTGTATCTCTTCTGTCATATATAGATGTAATACTGTCTGGGTTTTTGAATCCTGGGGAAAAAAAACTCTGCAAGATTTTAGATTTTCTCAGTGTAGCTGCAACTAGAAGGCTATAAATAATGTCAGTGCGTTCTGTTGGTCGAACGTTCAGGATTAAAAAAAAGTCAGGTACTCCTTTAACTGTAAAAATCAATTTCATGGAATCAGTCAGTACAGTTTTATAGAGAAGCTTGTTTTTGCCATGCATGAGACAATATTCCACAGAGTTATCTCGCAATTGTGACGTTTTACCACAGTTGCAAGAAAAAAAGTCACAGTTGTGTGAAAATAACTCGTAAGTCCAGGATAAAAACGACAAATTTAATGAAGTCACAATTATAACATAACATATAACATAATGAGTCACAATTTCGTGATATTAACTCGGAATTGAGAGATAATCTGCATATTATTTTCTCATTCGGTGGAAACAAGCTTTCATAGATTTTTTCAAAATAAATATAATACAATGATTCAAATATTATTTTATTATAATACTATTTAAATGTGTGCAATAATATTCTGGCTGTTTATTAGAGCCATAGAGATTTTTAATTTCCTGATCTTTCCCCCCAACAGGACATATTGATTTTATTTACAGGCTACTCGTTTTCGAGTTATTGAGGTTTAGATTAATTAGATTCAACTCAAGTGATCAAACAAACAAGCTAATAACTATAAGAAGTCAATAATAAATATAACTCTGATAATGATGGGTTGTGATTTCCACCATTGTAACTAAAATGTAATAATAATAATAATAATAATAATAATAATAATAATAACCATCACAGATCCCCTGGCTATGCTTCAGTGAGCCTTGGGGGTCCTTGATTTCGTTTTAAAAAACAGCAAAAGTCAAATTTTCCCAAAAATCTTCTTAACTTTGATTACTTTCCATATACCTATTAAAAATATAATACCTATAGCACATTTAGGTTTGTTAAAAAAAAAAAAACCTAAAACATTTTCAGGTTAACAAGTTTCCCATCTATTGATCACTCACTGTTCTTCACACACTATGGCACAGTCTTTCCACACTTCACACACTCTCTCTCCCAAACTTTCCCCAAAGTCCTTGACCCGTTCCACTGTCCTACCTGATTCGTCGTCGGTTTTGTGTTCGTTTTCCGAGTCGGTGAGGGTGAGTGCTGACTGGTCAGGGCTGGACAAGCCCGAGCTGTGGTGTGACTTCAGGTCCTGACCTCTCCACAGCTGGACGGCGCGCTCCGGCGTCATGAGACCTTCGGGGTCGGAGTCAGCATCATAGCCAGCGCTCAGAGAATAGCCCTGCTGCACCAGGCCCAGGTCTGAACAGTACACACTCTGCTGCTGAGGCTCACACACACCCAGCTCTGCCAGTGTAAGGCTTCCTGCAAGAGAAGACCAAATAATCAGCTGCTGAACTTGATAAAGAACTTGATAAGAATCCAGAGACACACTGCAGTGTATTTGTGTAATAAATCTAGCAGGCATTTTAATTTCTTTTGAAATACTAATTATCTTTTTTGAGTGATCAACGATCTTAAAAAATGCTGCTACTTGACAGTTATAAGCTGATGTTCCATTAGTTTACTCGCCTTTCTAGATGTTGGAGTCTTGATGAGTTATTATTGCACCTAGTGGTCAAATAGTAGAACTGCAACAAGCACTAATAGAGGACCACTGGGGCAGAAATCAATCTGCCAGGGTCATGCTTTTTTATACCAAATTGGGATAGTTTAAAAATACCCCACGGCTGCCAAGATCTTTTTTTTTTTTCTTTTCTTTTTCAGCGCTAATAATTAATGCAAAATTTATAGTCACAAGCTGCTGCTAGAAATGTCAATGACATTTTACCTTACTTCATGGTTTGTTAATGTTAACTAATACAGGAAATAATGATCATTAGGACCTTAATGTAAAGCGTTACCAACTCAAAAGTGATTAGTAGCAATCAAAATTTAAATACATAAATGTATTTAAATACATAAATGTATTTGGTTTTTTTTTTATAATAATGTCAGGTGGCATTGACAGCTGCAGTTGCAGGAAGTGCTTTATTCTTCAAGAAGACAGGCAAACAAATCCAAAACTCAAGATAATGTTGTGGACAAGAAAGTCAGGCAATCAGTAAACAGGGAAATCAGGGCAAAACCAGAAAGAAGAACTAGATTGAAAAGCAGATAAACGTGCGCGGGAAACAAGGCTTGGTTCATCAGATGAGTAAACAACAGTGAGCGATACTTCGCAGTGACAATGTCTGTATGTCGAGAAAGCAGGTGAGCTGAATTAGTAATCAGGAGACCTTGAATATGACTGAATGTTTGTTGGGAGTTGTAGTCCATGTTTGTAGGCCCTTGATGCTGCATGGAGTTTCAAGCAATTTTGGATAAAATCCTCAATTCATGCTTCTGTTTACACTTCTGTAGCCCAGAAAACTTGACAATTTTCATTAAAAGGCAACTCAGAAGACTATATTATAAAAATATATATCAATATGTATGTGTGTATATATTATACATGTGTGTGTATGTGTGTGTGTGTGTGTATATATATATATATACATACACACACACATATGTAGTTTCAGCAGATTAGGGTGGATTGGTTGTTTTAAGGTGTGTATGCATGTTTTCACTGCAAGTACCATTCGTGCCACAGCAGGACTATGTTAATGCAAATTCTATTTAAAACAACAATGAGCTACTTTTCCATTTTAAATGGCACGACCTTTGTATGATAAGGTTCTACGTGCGTCATAGGTCACGATGTACTGACCTTCACCTTGCCATGTAATCTACAGTGTCTCTTTTTCAACCATACTTGCTCATACTGTGTTCATACACAGCTCAGGGCTTTTCAGTTGTGCCATATCAATACACAAGGCTGGTTTTCTGTCTCTCCTGCTTTTCCAATTTGAACCCCAAGGCCAGGATGTGCAAAGACTCAGTGGGAATATTCATCCGCCTGCCTCAAGTTGTATACTTGTTTGTATTTCTGCTTACAGATTTCACATTGGCTCCACATTCAATTACTCTGCATTAACCAAATACTGTTTAATCACAAGATACCTAGTGTCACTAAAGCCCTGGAGCTGGCACAGAAAAGTGATTAGCACTGGCATGCATGAGTGTGCTAAGCTGTCAGAAAAGTGCTGGTGAGAAGAGAACACAGCCAGTTGTGCCCTCTGGGAGGCTCCTAAGCACCACCCCATGTGTAGGGCTGTGATGTCTTTACTGACTATACACAGAGTGACAGATATATGCACACGATCCTTTGTGTTAGCATCAGTGTTTGCGAGCTAGCTAGATATGGAGTGGTGAGTGAGTCGCAGGTCGGGTTGATTATGGGCTTCTAAAAAAGCCAGAACGATAAAAACCAATGGCTGCAAAGAAATGAGCGAGGAATTAATTACAAACTTGAGGCAGTAAAGCTTTTTACATAATGAAGGGAATTGGAAATTCTAATGAGTCCCCAAAGCAACATGGCTGTAAAATACATAGAGTTTTAACATAGTGCAAAGAATAAATCAACTATGAATAAAGTTTAATTCTGGAATTCCTGCATGTGGTTTTCAATAAATTTGTAATAAATACCAAAACTTTACAGTGCATAACATATGCTATTTCACCCAGCTGATTCCCTATAATCATTCATGTGATCCAAGACCGTGATGTATTATTGCTTGCATGACATAGAAAGGTTAAAGCTATAAAATATTAACCGCAGAAAACTATTGAAGTATTATACAAAGAATAACACACTTCAGGGCATGCTGTTATAGATAAGTAATCAGCGATGAGGTGGTGTGATATCGTTGCGACCCTAAAGTTGATTATCTTCCAATACATTAATGTCTCGACGTGTTTCCCGAAAGCCCTCACTGACTCACCGTGAAGCTGTGCATCTGGTCAAAATGACGTATTAAAAGCCTGGTGTCCAATGAGTGTGAACTGTTTCTCCCATTGAAACACAGTGTACTTGAATCTGTCATAGATGCCCACAGAAACGTGTGTCAATGCAGTTCTATCTGTGGGGCTTCCACGGCCTTTAGAGGAGACTTTCACTCAAGCTGCACTGTCCACTGATAACAGTTTGTGTTAAATGAATGAACAGTGTGATATTGCAGTGAAATATCTGCTGCATTTTAATGAAATTTTAGAGGAAGCCCTTCCCGTGTAGCCTTACAGCAATTTGCTCATTTCCTATTCCGTGTCTACTTCCTGGGTCATGCACTACATAAAGCATGTCATGTCACTGTTAGACGCGAAGTCTTGCCATTTCCTTGACTTCTTGAGTTGAAGGTTTGAGCCTTATTACCTCATTTGCTTTCTCGTGCCTTAACCTTACTTCCTTATTTGACTATTCTTTTGGACTTTCCCTGTGACTTAGATGTTTAATGCCTTTACTGCGTTTGACCTCTGCATGTTTAACGACAACAAGCTTGGATTCAGAATTAATAAACCTTGCACATGGCTCCATCTGGTCCATTACACATGGATTAAGTGCTTGGATTGACATTGTTCTTTGGCTGCTTGGTTAACCATCTTATATTAGCTGCAATGAAATTAGCAACAAGGTTCTTCAGAAAAAAAAATCCAGCGACATCAATGATAAAAAAAAACTCTAGTGTGACAAAATGAAAATGATTTTGACTTGCTGACAAAAGATAAATAACTTTGTAAGGACATTATAAACACATGCTATCTATCTATCTATCTATCTATCTACAGTATCTGTTCATGTCCAAGTTGTCACGCCTATTGTGATGCGGTACAAGTAACCAATCAGCAATAAACAGTGCATTTAGCTCCACCTCCAAGTACCACAGGTCTTCCTGGTGCCAGTCTTGAGCAGGTACAAAAACCATATGTTTGATACTAGACGAATAAGTAATGGCACCAAAAGCTCCAGTACTTTGTGCGATAGAAAGAGATACTTCATAAAACAAACAAAACACAGCAGGATAAATATATAAAAAAAGGCATAGGAAATTCCACAATGACAGAATATGCACAAAAATACACAAGAAGAGGGTCTGAAAGAGATTTGTTACTGAACAACAACAGGTTAGTGAGGGTGAGTGGATCACTTGTAGAACACACGCACAGATGTTTACAGGTGCCCTGAGGCACATACCTGCGCTCCCCCGTACCTGCCGTGAAGTATCTGAAGTCCACAGGGTCCAGCACCACGTAGGCTGTGTGAATAAAAGTGGGTTGGGACTCAGTGACTCAAAGTCATGATCATACCCAGTCGTTTTTATCTTTTTCGTTCTTTTTCTACTCCTACGTGCACTCGAGTGAGAGTGCTAACAATCTGCACTCTGTTTTGTTTTGTTTTCTACAACAGAGGATTAAAAACATTATTGTTAGGACTGAAATCCTCCTGACATTTATGAGATGAAGTGAGAAGGTTGAGATCATCTGTGCATTTGGAAGGCAGATTTATATCGTGGGCCAGTTTGTAGAATCTTAACACGAACCAAATTCAGAGCTAAACAAAGAGCCAATGCAAGCTAAAGAAAAGCTAAATAGAGAGTTTATAGAAAGAGCAGGTGGCTCCCTGGTGTCCGGTGCACATACAGTACATACGGCTTTTATATATGTGTATATTTATCTTGATGAGATTTACACACTAAGGGTCTTTTTCTATTGAACTGGAGCTTTTTGGTGTCAGAAAGCTGAATGTGTGCTTTTTCATCACCAACTGATCCATGTAAAAACTATACATACAAGAAATGGCAAGACTTCGTGTCTGACATGATGTGCTTTATATAGTGAAAATCAGGCTCTAAAATGAGAAAGTACAGTGAGGTCATATGCTGAGGGAGTCACTGCTATGTCAACGAGGCCCTGTGCACATGCCAGCAGGTAGACTGGAGTATTCATTGAATTCATTGAAATCTCATCACTTGGTCACACCTTGACTGCAACCATACGGCTATCATGCTAAAAGCTTTTGAGGTCCCATTGAGCTGCTCTATGGAATCAAATTATATTCGTGCTTTGACATAATTCGCCAAAGATTTGACATTTTCCTGCTCCCTAATCAAATGATGAAGCTGACCTTGCTTAAAAGTGATCAATGAGCACCATGAAAAACCAGAACCTTCTGCAAGCCTTAATGAGTCACACCTGTTAGCAAGGACTTCAGTACAGGAAGAACAGAGCGGACACTTGTAACCTTTGTAATTATAATAAAAGCTCACTATTTCTGCTCTACCCTGAGGGACGAGGCTTGAACGAACGCTCATAACTCTGATCAGATAGGAGGTCTTTCACTTTTTAGGTCCAGATCCTCATCTTGAGCGACTGCACGGCTCTGTTTGGTAGAATGAGTGCATTCTGACTGAGGAGGGCTGTCGTAGCTCTGCGCTGACACTTAGTTTTTCCCTAAAATAGTACTAGAGCTATATTACTTCATAAATGTCAAATCACCAGATTGCAATAAACCCCTGACCTTTTAAAATCCCATCCTAGACTAGGTTCGGTGAGCATTATTGTCTCTTTTGCACTTCTTTTTTTCCTGTTTACCCAAGCTGCAGGGTTAGCCAACCGCGGTGACCGCTACAGTCGCGTAACATAAGGAGGATGTATTCGGTTTGCCCCGAATCATGTCAGTGCGCCTGATTGAACTGCTGGAGAAAATAGCTGCTCCAGTGGAACCGTCTTCCTCCATTTCGAGCCTCACCATGGGCCATTTGGGTCATTTCACCGTGTTTGACTTGGCGCGTGGCCTGACTGTCAGACACCTGTTTCTCTGCTGCTCTCTCCTTCTTTCTCTTTTGTATTCATGACTTTTTCAGCAGGCTGTTCTGCTTAAGTGTGTTCCCCGTGAAGACCGCACTATGTCTACCGCACTATGTCTCCACATCGCCTTTGTTATTTCTTCTTTCTCCTCTTCAAGCTGTAATACCAGCAGCCACCCACAATTCACTCTGTGAGCATAATACCGAGTACAGTCTGTTCATTGGCATTGAAAAAAGGTAAAGAAAAGCATGCCGAAAATAGCTAAAGATCCAACGGGTCATCACATAAGACCAGGTCTGTATAAAAGCATCAAATATTATGTATGTCTTTATTTCTTTAGATGAGAAAGAGATAAAAATTCTTGCTTTCACTGCTCTGGGAATTATCATTCTGTCAGCAGGGGTTTATTTTCTTCAAGTTATAAGGCATTACCTCTTTTCATTGAGAGACCCATTTTCATTGACAGGCTAATTTTCAAAGCTTATGAACCCCTAGAAGCTTGCATTAGGGTTTATTAGGGTGTATAGGGGGTGGGAAATCAAGGTACACCATGCTGCAGTAACGTCTGTCTTCTACACAATAATGAGACAGATTCTTAAAGAACAAGCGATCTCAGGTGTGGGCTCTAACCGAGACTGTAATAAGGCTGTCACATGTACAGCAGAAAACAAAAAACTATAGTGGATTACAACCACAGAATATTAAAGCTAAAAAGTAAAAACACATTGTGAAAAATGAAATAGTTAACTCAGCAGTAGATGCCACAAAAACTAAAACAAGCTAAAAACATATGCGTTTCTTGGCTATTGACATAACAGTCAGCATTATGGTTTTTTTTTTTTTTTTTTCACTTGTAAACAACCAGAGAAAGAAAAAAAACTGTATTAACCTTCACAAACCAATGGCACGCTGGTATTTCTTTTTCACATCCCACCACCTGCTGCATTATACGTGTCTGAATCAAGGTTGGTAGGGAGTACTTTTACTAGGCATATTAAGTAGCTTGAACAGATTCCAGAATAATGAGCATGAAGGGATTCGGAAAACCATGACTAAACCGAGCACAAATACAGTACACTGCAGCTCAAAATGCTTACATAACTCTAATGCTAGCACAAAACACAGTCACCTTGCATTTTAACACTTCACCGAATGAAAATGAAGACGCTAATGTGACTCAAATAGCGTCTTTACATGTGACGAGACAACATAGGTCATAGCCAAATGCTAGCCAAAGACTTGTTTTTTGGTCTAGAAAGGTCAGAGACATTATCTGCATAAAGTCACCTCTCCCTTGGATTCAAGTGCTCGTGTATTCGTTTGTTAAACTATGATAGTCGCTGCTTTTTAGCCCATTTAATTGAGCTTCTGGAAAAGGATAACTTGGGACACATTGGAGATTTCACTTTCCTGGTGAAGAAGCTAATGAGTGCTCTCCGCCCTCTCCTGTATACAGAGCTCATGATTAGCTAGTGATTGACAGGGGAGAGAAAGTATGCCATCCCTCCCATTCAGTCAGCACGGCCAATTTTGCTATCTAGGACTCCTGGCCACTGATGGCTGTGGCATCGTCCGGATTTGACCTTGATCGCCATAAACGTTTTAATAGTTGTCATTGTGTAACAGTGCATTGACATTTAAAGCAGTGGTGCAGTTGTATGAGGACTGGTGGCTCAGTGATTATTGACTGGAAGGTTGTTCCAAGCTGCCCCTTGACTCTTAACCTTCAACTGCTCAGTGGTTAATGTATTTCAGATAAATCAATAAAATGTAAAATGTTTAAGTAAATCAGTCAGGATTTCAGTCTCTGGAACAATATTTCATCAAGTCCACTAATCTGTAAATTCGCAACTGTCGAATGATGGAACTGTCACATGGTAATCCGAATTATTTCCACAATAGCACACAATGTCTTCAGTAAGAACGGTCAAATTAAACTGCAGGACAGCTTTAGTAAAAAAAAAAAAAAAAAAAAAAACAGATTGAGCTGACATTTTAGAATGAAGCATGACAGAAAGCCAAATCTCACACTTTTATAAATGGCAAGAAACTAGCAGAAATTTAAAATCTTTCATTTTATAATGTCAAAAAAAAAAAAAAATCAAATGCCAAAGAATTCTCAATAAGTGAGATCTACCCATTTTGAAATCATCTCATATTTATGTCTCTTGCAAAGAAAACTTCATAGTACATCAGATTGTACCACTTCAGGCTTCAGAATTTGAATGCAGCTACATTTAGAGCTATAGATGTATAGATGCTGTAAAGGACCTAACTCACTGAGCTGGTGGTACACAACAAAATTCCTGAAGATTGGCTACTTAAAATTCCTTACAAAAATTTCGCTAAGTGATTAACATGATTGAACTGCGACAACAGTCATCTATTCATCTATATTAATCTTTAATAATACATTTTGACTAGGATTCTGAATAAATGAGACGTTAAAACTCTCAAGAGAATAAACAGATACTTCTCTGTCTAATCATCTTTAAACATTCTGTTTTCATCATTGACTTTTATAAGCCATGTTATGAGTTCACTAATCAGACTAGACAGGGTAAATAATAAAAAAAAAATTTAATCTAAACCCTCTCTGCTTTCTGAGCTAATGTCTCTAGCCCTGTAGCTAGTCTCTGGCCTGATGAGCTGCTTTCAGCTAAATAATGTACATAAAAGCATGTCATGAGTCGCAACAGAGCATCGGTTCATGTTTCCAAAAACTAGAGCCTCTGAACTACAGCCATTTTTTCGTACATTGACTGGGTCTGGTACAGTTATTTATTTATTTATTTATTTATTTATTTATTTTTGGTGCAGTCCACTGAAATACTTTGATGGATCTGCATTCGGACCGTGGTCTGCCAGTTGACGACCCCTGTGTTAAAGTGATCACAAATAACTGCAGAAAGATTACAGAAGAAGACAGGCAGGTTATCACTCTGACAAACCGTCTGGACTTCTTATGAATAAACTCTAGAGCAGGACAAGAACCAGCAAAAGTCTGCACTTGAAGATACTCAAGAGTCTCTGAAGCCAAAAGAGCTGGGTTAAGGAGAGACTCCAACATGTTTTGGGGCAAGTCCTCTTCTCAATCTGTTCTTCAACAGATAGCTCTATCAAAGTTCACACTAGCAACGTGGGATACACAGCAAGCGGGGGAACTCAAAGAGAGAGAGAGAGAGAGAGAGAGAGAGAAATAGCAAGAAGAGAAAAGAGAGGTACATAGTAAGAGCAAGAGAGATAAAAACAACAGGAGAATATGAAAGAAAGATGTGAGAGTTTTAGAGTTTATTCCTTATTTAACCATTCTGGTATTAAAGTATATGAAAACATCTTGTTTCTTTTCTAGCAAACTAGCAAAATGAACACTAGCACTATCACTAAACCCTCTAAACTGTTGAATTAAGAATCTGATTAGCGAGGTTTTTCTGGCTAGCTAGATAACTAGCAAGGTTGCATGTGTCTTTTGAGTGTGGCAACCTGTTGGCAAAACAGTAACCAGAATAATTGCACAATTTGCCTGTTAAATTTGATACAAATGTATTCATAAAGGTCAGAGAGGGTGTTAGCATAGCTAGCTGCCTCTTCGGCACAATTTATCACATGCAGACTAAGGCTGTAACCGAATACGTTATTCAGATTGAACAGATAATGTGTTCTAAATGAATAAGAACAGATATGAATAGGCATTGCACTATTCGGGTTTTTTGTTTTTTAAAGAAATCTTGCCAGAACGGTAACCCTAGGCGTGTGCATCCAGACTGTGATCTCGCAGGGCAAAACAAAAAAGTGTACAGATTTTACTTTTATACGGAGCTTTAAACGTGCTGAGTATAAAGTTTGCGGGTTGCCAAGTCTTAGCAAAATTCTCACATTAACTACAACTCGAAACCCACACGAAGCGGATTGAAACTAGCCTAAAAAGTTTGGGCTTTGGACAAGGAAGATGTATTTTTCTCCTTTTTCTCAGTCTCGTATTTATGTTCAATAGGTTCATTTATCAAACTTTTTCGTAGGTCTGCCGGATCTACGAATGTTTAGGAAGGGCTGATTTTCTTCATACTTGCATGTGTATGTTGATCACCTATAAAGTGCAAAGCGTGTTCTCTACGCAGCTCATTAGCCTTTATAAACTTTTTAACTCCATAAAGGTTCAAGTGCACAGACAGCTGGGAGCACACAATGAACGATGAAAGTAAAGGTCGAAAGGCAGCTGTTGAAGCTATTTTGACTCACGTCTATACCAATAAAAATATTTAATAATATATAATATTAAGAATAATAAGCAGGCACTAAAGCTTCCATCAGCTGAGGCATTTGTTTACGGCTTATGGCTCTGTGCAGACAGACCGGCCAGTCCTCTGTTTATATATCATAATTGAACGATTAGTTTTATTTGTATTAATTTATGGGTTTGTGTTGGCTCTCTTTCTTTATTTTTCAAATCCTTAAATAATGCCAATAATAAAAAATTGATTGAAAAAGACTGGTTTTCACAAAATTTTCTTGATGGTGTTCTTAGTCTCTGACAATGAACTAGCATGAAGATGGATAGAGACTCCAAAGCTCTTCTAGAAGTCTCTCTGGATAAGAGGGCGTCTGCTAAATACTGTAAACATAATAAAAATAAGCAGTTTGAACTCGACAGTATATTCCATATATACATTAGTTAGGTTTGAGGTTTACATTAGTTAGTCTTCTTATGCATGAATTCATACACACAAGTAGGATACATACATTTTTCCCAATTTATAGGATTTTCATGAATACCAAACTTCTTGTGTGAACACTCTTATGAACGATTTACACATAAATCCGTTCATAGACAGCTTCATAAATGAGGGCCATTGAGTTTTTTCCATCATTCTTAAAAGAACGTTTTCCAATGTTAGTAAAATTAAAAGCATTCGGGCATTTTAATGAAATGTTGCTTAAAGGACCCCTTTCTGACGAGTAGCAGCACTGCATCCCAGCTTCATAGTACATTCTGAGAACTTTGTATAATCTTTCTGGATTGTAACACACCCCAAAACTCGGGTAAAGCTAATACAATATTATTAGGTAGCTGTTGACTGTTAACTATGAACAACAGTTCCAGACATTGTTTTGAAACAAAGTTAGCAAAGCTGCAAGGCGTCAGTTGAAGATATGTCAATTAGCCAAATATAGAAGATAATAAATACTGTTTGTTAGTATGGTATCATGTGGGAAAGAAAGAAAAAAGACAGAGAAAGGCATTAATTGTGTTACTTGTTTGGAATTATGATCTCTGTTTTGGTCTGAGAAGTGTTTTGCGTATCGATCCCTGACTGTACAAGGAAACGCCCTACAGATGATTACACTATTGACTTTGTTGTTAACAATAATGGAGGACAGATTTGGAAATGGAATCTATTCTTTAGCAGGATTGTTCCATCATTTAGTCTGATAGCTGTGCACTAATTTTAAATGCACCACGTTTTGTCCTCTAAGCACTCGGGCCCGGTGTCAAGGGGGGCGTCCCCAGAACAAAACCTGACGAAGGAAGGTAAAAATTAATTAATTGTTTAAATAACTATACATAAAATTGATGGTAATTTCAATAAAAAATATTTTAAAAACTAAACATTGATTTATACATTCATTTTAAATTTGATCGATAATAAACATAGCATAGCCAATAAAAACTGCTCAAGCAAAAACCTGACAGGACTTCGGACAGGTGGTAGGCGGAGATCAGTGAACTTCTTGCGATCGCGTGATTCGTCACTGATAGTTAGCTGGAATGCTCAGTTAAGATGACCATAACAGGATATTTAAAAATCCTGGATATCCGAAAATATATGACAATTCGGCCCAGTAGTGGGCTACCAGATAGGACCATGCAACTGCAACCACCCAGTAGCAACTCAGGAGACTCGCTGGGTGTCATCACACCAACAGCACCTGCCTCTCTGCCCTCGTCCTCCGGCTCGATCACATCTGGTCCCCCAAGAACGCCTCTCGACCTTGGTGAGGATAAACCGAATCAAGCTAGGTTACGATGTTTTCCTCTTCGCTTTTGCAACAACCAGCAAATAGACCGTTGTGTCACAACCCACCAGTGCAAATTCAAAATACATTTTTTCTCAGATTGATGAACCATGCAATAATGACATAATATTAGGAATCATTTTGTTATATTAAATCATACCTATACGATTGCTAAATGGCTACTTACGCTGTGCCCCTCCATGCAGGAGGGACAGTCATGGATAGAGAGAGTCGGACTTGCAACCCGAAGGTGAACCTGAAGGTTGTGGGCTCGAGTCTCAGGTCCGGCAGGGATTGTAGGTGGGGGGAGTGAATGACCAGCGCTCTCTCCCACCCTCAATACCACGACTGAGGTGAGACCCTTGAGCAAGGCACCGAACCCCCAACTGCTCCCCGGGCGCCGCAGCAAAAAAGGCTGCCCACTGCTCCGTGTGTGTGTGTGTGCACTTGGATGGGTTAAATGCAGAGCACAAATTCCGAGTATGGGTCACCATACTTGGCCACATGTCACTTCACGCATCGTTGATTACATTCTTATAACAGCATGCATGCAATATTTTTTTATTTTGTTAAAGTGTACTTCAATGAAATTATTTCTAGTATCTTTTTAACATACTTTGCAAAAACTTACAGGTATTTAAAAGGCATAATTATATTTAATGTGTTATCTCATTACTTACAAAACTGCAAACAATGGAAATGAATAGCTTCATAGCACATTCCATATATCAGATTGTTAGAAATTTGAAATTATTTTAAATAAAATCAAGTGTGTTTATTTTTCACTAGCCAGCGCTAAGCTCCACTTGTTGATCCTGTAAATTGAAAGGTGGCAGAGATTCACTGAGTTTAACCTCTGGTCCTCTCTAAAGTCCTCTTAAGCCCTGTTCGGATTGGATTAGTTGGTAGGGATCAGGGGGATGTCAGTAATAAATTTTGTCTCCGCAGTGATAAAAACCTCGCATCTGGACAGCAATAAAATAAACATAGGAGAAGTGAGTTTCTAGCAGGTTGCAGGATGTTTGTGTAATGCAGTCGTATGATCATGCTTCATTCACAACATGGCGTCCAAGCGGTTGAAGAGTCGCTGGAGTAGAGAAGAGACGCTGGCTCTTATTTCAGTTTGGGGCGAATCAAGCAACAATTTGAAAATACAATAAAACAATAACCACAAAGTATACATGAGAAACATCTCATATACCGATACGTATACTACAAGACTACACAGAGCAAGTAGCAGCAGATGCAACGTCTGTGTATAAAATCACAGACGTGTATCCAGACAGGACTAAAATGATCAGACGAGTGCTGAGTTTGGTGAAACACAGCAGGTAATTCAGCCTGTCGTTTTCTCAGAGGAGGACTAAGAAAAACGTCAACATGGCCGATCTGGACAGAAATAAAGTCACAGAGGAGCACCTGTAAAATAGGAAATTACCCCAGGACCCCATGTAAATTTAATGCCATCCGCTTTAGAGTGTGTTTAGAGTCACGCAATTTCTCCTGAGGAGACATTTTATGGGTCACATAATCAACTCAACTACAGACTTTATCAGCATTTTGAAATCCCAGTTTTTTTTCATTAAAACTGATAAACTTAAGAAGTATAATGTGAGGATTTGTTTATTGGTCAATTTGTTTTTGGTCAAGCAATTACATGTAAAATGGAAAACAATACTCTCACAGGTGGACAAATGATAAATACATTAGCTAGCTCACAGGGTAAGTGGAAGCTCCAGTGTGCTGCCCAGTCCTATGTTTTAGTTCCCTGGAAACCTAACTGACTGAGCTAAGAAGTGGTAGCTGACGCAGTGTAATAACACATGGTGAGCTAGTTAGCCAATAAAGTGCATTAATACAGACTAAAGGAAATGATGACATTACTCTCTCCACATGCCAATCATGGGTGTCTGTGAGCCTATGTATGAGGAAGTGGGTAGATAGCGCTTTCCTCCATGTGGGTTATGCATGAGCATCCGATTGAAAGTATGCAGAGGTTGGCTTCACATGGCTCAGAGGAAGCACGTGTTTTTGACAAATTTAACGTTTGTCCACCTGTGAGAGTATTGTTTTCCATTTTACAGGTAATTGCTTGACCAAAACATAGCTGTCCTTTAGGGATGAGTCAATTTCATTGTCTTGAATATTATGATACAAAATACTGGTGAGATGAATTTTGCTTCTCTGAGGTGTATCGTGATATTTCCGTTTAATATTCTTCATGAGCTCTATCTCTTCTTACACACTAGGCAGCAACACCAGAGGTAGTAGCATACAAAGCACGAAGTCTGCGAGTGGGAACCTAACTGCCTCGAAGCATGCTTACTTATTAGTCCAAAAAGCCTTCTCAAACCCAAGGCTCTCAGCCTCGCTTCATTCAGCCTGTGTGAACTTGAAAATAATAATACAGCAACAGGACATAATACACTACTGCTCAACTTTTTCCACACTATCCAGGATTCACAGTAGATCCATAGCATAGCCATAGGAAGGTGGTTACCGTAAATGGTCCGATATATGCGCACTCTGGTTTCTACCGAGCCTGGATTGACTGTGGTCTGAAACGGGGTTAAAATCAACGCCTGTGTGCTGCGCTTGATGTAAGTCACACTCACATCATGCATAAGTAATTAATTATTTTTAAGAAATATTATTAAGAAATTTATTTCAGAATTCAGGATGAAAAAAATATACAAAATAAAATTCCTTTGTGCATTTCAGATGGATGCCAGACTGCAGTAGGAGCGATGGTGACACAATTTTTTTTTATTTAATCATTTAAAGCACAATCTACCATCAAACAATCTTTCAATATTAATAATGCTGCCATGAAATACATTTATGCCACTGAAAAAGATTAAAATAATGTTAATAATAGGGGAAATTTGCATAACATTATAAATCCTGATCTACTTTTCTTACAGCACAATGTATTGATATTGCAGTGGTTCAAATTGTTGTGATTACAAAATAAATGTGTTAAAATTTAATGTTATTTGTGTCAATATCGTCTAGTGCCACTATCGTCTCGGGAAAGCTGTATCTGGAACCCTGTCGTATTGTGGCTTTAGTGTATCGTCTCATGCCTACTGTCATATAACTGGCAAAGACAGCTAGTGGGTAGGAATTGGCAAGACCAAATTGGGAAGAAAATGGCGTAAAATTTGTTTGTGGCAGTGACTGGAATGTGAGAGACGTGTTGGGCTTTTAACTCTCAAATGCTCAACGTGTTCAGCTCAACACATGGACTGCATCCCGAACGATTTAATGTACAGACGAATGACGAGTGCCAGCTAATAGAACTGACAGATGTCTTTTATAACAGGGCTACAGGGCTAATTGTCTTTTATAACAGGGCTAACAAGACATACAGTTAGGTACATACAGATACTAAGGATATACTTTTCTATTCAACAGGTTAATGCGCCATTATTGCCTTTCTTTCTTCTTGTCTTGTGTAAGGCTGATTGAATCAGGTCGAAATGTAACTATTGTCGAGTGCAGTTCATCTCGTTCATAGTCTATATGACTAATCAGATGGTACAGTTGGCTGAAACATTGCTTACATAAACACAGAAAAGAGGAAGTTATCCAATGACAGCAAGGCCAAGTGCACTCTTGGGTCTTCCAAGCCTCGGATGGTGTACGGTACAAATGCTGCTTGAACTCTAGGTCCCAGAAGGAGAATTCCCATCTGCTCTTCAGAATCCGTGTCTCAGCTGGAAGAGCTGATGAAATATGAAAGTTGTAATGGATTCCGAGGCAATATAATGCTTTATTCGGCACAAAAACCTTATTTACATATACTATACGAGCACTATATAGCTAGTGTTTCTACCCAGTCCTCAGGGATCTTCAGCCAATCTCCATTTTAATCTCCATTTTTATTCCAGCTCTCAGTGCACCTGGTCAGGTAATCAAGGGCTGCACAACGTTCATTACCTTATTCAGTTGGGAGCTCGAAGGGAGGGAAAGTGTGGGCTGGAATTCGAGCTTTTTTAAGATCAATGTTCTATGTTGTAGTGGAAAAATATGTTGATTTATCTTTTAACAACACATGAACAGGATGTTTTAATGTGCATACGCAGATCGACCAAAGAACACACTGTCAGTATTCTTCCTTCTGCCCGCAGGGAAGATAATTAATTGCTTCAGAGAATAAATAACAAGTCATAACAATTCCTGCTAATGAAAATTAGCATGTGTGCCATTCATTTATCCTACCTTATCTCTTTTCTATTTAATTATATTTAGACATTCACAAAATGATCGTGTTGCTAACATGTTTTTCAGAAAGACGAAAATGAACAATTCCAACAATTGCTATTTTTCCAATAAATGCTGTTTTCATGAATCCCTCTGTGCCCTTGAGACTACACGGCCTCCGATCTCTCTAAATGAGAATATTATCTATTATTTAAAAAAAACGCAAAAAAAAGTTGAGCCTGCACTGATTATAACCACTGTAAGTGAGAATACGTTCTAAAAAAAAACCTACATAGCTTCTGATCTCTCTAAGTAAGAATACATTATATTTTTATTATTAAAAAAACAACCTTGAATGTTCAGTTGTGGTAGAAATATGAAATATTTAAAACATATAAAGCCCGCTACACTTAATCAGACCTTGAGAGCCATCTCCAGAGAAGTATACAGTGCATACATTCCATAGGCTCTGTGTTGCTGGAAGAGAGGAGAGGAGAGGAGAAAAGAGGAGAAGAGAAGAGAAGAGAGCCAAAAAGTGCTGAAGAGAACAGAACAAAACAGATCTGAATGCAAAGGAAGAGAAGAAAAGAGAAGTGAACAGAACAGAAAAGAACAGAACAGAACGGAATGGAAGATAACAGAACAGAACAAAACAGAACATAAGAGAACAGAATGGAACAGAAGAAAAGAGAAATAAACTGAACAGAACCACAAAGAACATAAGAGTAAAATGGAACAGAACAAACCAGATTAGAACAGAACAGAACACAAAGGAAGAGAAGAGAAGAGAAGAGAAGAGAAGAGAAGAGAAGAGAAGAGACTGGAACAGAACCAGAAAATCAGAGAATCAGAAAAGGACGAAACAGAAAAGAAGAGAAGAGAACAAAACAGAACCAAAAAGAACATAAGAGAACAAAACCAATCAGAACAGAACAGAATGCAAAGTAAGAGAAGAGAAAAGAAGAGAACAGAACAGAATACAAAGGAAGAGTAGAGAACAGACCAGAACAGAACAGAATGTAAAGGAAGAGAACAGAAGAGAAGAGAAGAGAATGAGAAGGAAGAGAAGAGAACAGAACCGAATGCAAGAGAAGAGAAGAGAATGCAAAGGAAGAGAAGAGAAGAGAATGCAAAGGAAGAGAAGAGAAGAGAAGAGAAGAGAAGAGAATGCAAAGGAAGAGAAGAGAATGCAAAGGAAGAGAAGAGAAGAGAAGAGAAGAGAAGAGAAGAGAATGCAAAGGAAGAGAAGAGAAGAGAAGAGAAGAGAATGCAAAGGAAGAGAAGAGAAGAGAACAGAAGGTGGTGCCATTTATTAAATTACCCATATACCCCTGCACAGAGCACAAACAGTACACTACTGGGCGCAATCAAAGCCTCACTCCACAAGTCAAGGTTAACTTGTACGTGAACAGAAAAATCACACAGACACCAGCTGCTACACCTCAACACTGAACAGAGCAGCAAAAACACAGGTCTGTTCAGTGTTCGGTCAGCGTGTGATCTCAGATTCCTCACTGCTGTTCTCTGGCTGCTCATGTCTAGAACTCGGGCTCATTCACATTCCACTGCATCCTCAGTAACACACACACACACACTCACACACACACCTCTCTGAAGTGTCAGCCAAATGTTCTTCTCTACAAAAGGGAAATGATCGTTAATTGCGAGCCATATACTAATCCATTCACATAATAGCAGCGTGTAGGAGGGAATAAAAGAGTAACATTAATGCATAATTTAATTTTCGTTGCCAGTTAAAGAGTACGAGCATGAATACATTACAGCGATGTCCCTCGTGGTCAACTCTGAGAGCCAGCAGCAATGATTTTAAATGAAATCCTATCATGAGGTTTGTTAAATTAGCTGTATTTACATTATTATTTTACAACAAAGTCAGTTGAATATAGTGAATAGATACAGTAATAAGCCTGCTTTTCTTTTACTCTCTTCTCCACTCCTTGTCCATTTAGTCATTATCCAATACCCTTTTTTCTTCCTCTCATCTTCAGTTCAATGATCTGCTGTTTGGGTGTTTCGTGCAGCCTTAGATATTCAGAAGGAAGTGCGTGACAGCAGATGTTGTGGAGCCATAACATGCCCTAAAGGGAGGAATAGAGAGTGCTTGTGCTGCCTGAGAAGCACTTCACTTCCACACACAGACTTTACGAGCATTCAAGGACCTTCTCACCTCCCTAACCATATGGCCCCCGCTGATGCAGAAGCCCTGCTGAGTCCGTCATAGCACGCAAGCCCGGGGCTGCCAACACGGCTCCCTGTTCCTCTGTCAGGGATAATAGGAAATTAAAGTAAGGCCATGCAATGTGACTGGATATCAAGCACGCAGCATGGGTTGGTTTAGGTTTGTCAGCCAAGAACAGGTTAGAGCGGGTGCCTATTTCCGCAAATGCAACATTTACTCCGTTTGAAACAAACCAATATACCTGTCTGAGCGCTCGGTCCACTTCCAATAGAACCCGACTTGACCCTTATTCTGTGCTTTTAGGTTGCAGGCAGCTATTTTTATAGATATGAGCAGCTAAACAGAAAGGAAATGCCTAATAGAGCTAATGTAATGTTTTAAACTATTTATTGATTCATTCATCCACACCCTGAATTCATCATTCAGGGGTAATTTAGTGCAGCAAATCCACCATGCAGCACGTTTTTGGGACTTGGGAGGAAACCGGGGAACCTGGAAGAAACCCATGCAAATGGTAACTCGAGCACAGGATCGAACCTGGAGTTCTGAGGTGGCAATGCTATATGTTAGCCCACTATTTATTGATAGTAATGTCTACTTATCTGTGTTCTGCATGCTCAGTTGATTTCTCGTATTCATAGAATGATTTGTTTTCTTATCTCCATTACAGCAGCGTGGGTGTGGCTGATCACTGGTTCTGAGGCAAGTCACGGAGAACGAGCAGGTAATGAGTGAGTGTGTACACCTCTGTGGTTAATGAAAACCTATTAATCTGATCTGTGTGTTGTTTTTAATCTGTGCATTGTTTTATCCCATTACTCTCTGCGATGTTCTGAGAGTGATCGATGTATCTTGGCGTTGAAAACGGATCTATGAATGTGTCCTGGTGTCTTTACTTTGAGATTTTGAGCTCTCTTTCATGTTGAAATGATCCAAAAATCAACGTTTTCACTATAACAATGCGCACTATCTTCATTCTCTTGGACAAATCCTATAATATCTTTGATATCCTCATTCTCTTCTCCCACCTACAAAGGTGTCATGACTGCATTTCTGACTAAAGAACAAGAGATCACCTTATAAGTCTCTCTGCTTTTTACTTTGTTTAAATATGTGCAGTGTGAAAGTATTAATTTCACTCTGATTTTGGACTAACAGTTGAGAAAGCACCTTGACATTAGGAAACAATTGCAATGCTTAGCAGTACTGCTACAGTGTCTCATTCCCCTACACCTCATTTTATGTCTCTATCTTTCTATTTGAATCTGTGGCCCCTCCAACCCATCCACCCCAGAGAGGAGTCGTCGGTGTGGAAAGTGAGTGGGACTAGAGTACGAGCTAGCTGCTCTATTTTACGGCAGCTGCATTGGGAGAGGAGTGCGGACAAGGTCGCTCCTCGCTTAAGGGAGATGGAGATTTTCTGTAATGAGATGTAGGCTCAGGTAGTTGATGCTCACATTTCATCTCTGCCTGCTACTTTCTGTTGCATTTGCAGAGCAAGTGTTTATGTCAGAGGAATTCAGCTGAAATTTATGAAGGTCCAGTTACATAACTTTCCAGATAACTACAATGACTGAATTGTGACAACAGTCACCTTAGAATGGTTAACCATTCTAATGATTCATGATACTATGAGATTGTGAATCTGATGCAGGGAGAATAAATATATCTTTATCAGCATTTTAACAGTATTTTTTTTTAAGTACTCAATTTAGTCTGCTGAAATGCATTTCTGGATCCACATCAGCTGATGTTCCCTAGTGTATGTACATTTACATTTCTAGCATTTGGCAGATGTCCTTATCCAGAGTGACTTACATTTATCTCAGTTATACAACTGAGCAGTTGAGGGTTAAGGGCCTTGCTCAAGGGCCCAGCAGTGGCAGCTTAGCAGTGCTGGGATTTGAACTCACGAATATCCGAGCAGTAGGACACACCCAACGGCTAAACCACGGAGCTACCACTGCCACTGTACAGCATAAAGACCAAAAGAAACTGTATGTACAGAAATAAGGCTTTGCAGTTAATATGAAAATCAAAAGCTGACAATGGAAGAACAAAACTATAGTAACCATATCTGAATACATATACATACTTTATTTCTACTGCAATAAACAAACGAGACATTTTGTGCCAATAAGTCAATATTAATATTAATACTTTTAAAAAGAGAACTAAACCAGTTAACGTTCACATCAAACATCAGAATGGAACCGTGGCATAGTTGTTAGTGCCTGAGTGGCTAGTTTAAGTATTTCAAAAACTGCTGATCTCCTGAGATTTTAACTCAAAACAGTTTACACATAATGGTGTGAAAAACAAAAAAACATCCAGTTAGCTGCAGTTCTAATGCCTTGTTAATGTGGGAGATCAGTGGAGAACGCAGGGACTGGTTTGAGGCGACAGAATGCTCTGACTGATTTGAGCTACGGTTACTCAAATAACCACTCTTTACGACTGTGGTGAGCAGAAAAGCATCTCAGAATGCACATAACATCAAAACATGAGACGGATGGGTGACAGCAACAGAAGATCACAGCGTGTTCCACTCCTGTCAGCCAAGAACAGGAATATGAGTTTACAGCGGGCACCGACTCACCCGATCTGGATAGCTGCAGATTAGAAAAAAGACGATGTTTTTCCAATCTTCGACTGTCCGATTAGCAGTTACTGAAATACTCAAAAAAGCCTGGCTGGAACCAACAACCATGCCATGGCCAATGTCACTAGGATTTTATGATTTTATCGTTTGCACTCCTGTCACATGATTGGATAACTGCATGAAGGAACAGGTGTACAGGTTTTCCTAATAAAGTTGCCAAAGCTACGACACCCAGTTTTAGTACAGCACTGAACACTTAAGATGTGATTCTCACTCTACCATTCAACAATGATTTAACAATGGCTAAGTTTACATGCACATGAATATTATGATATTAATCAGAATATTCTAATTAGGATTGAGTCATGTAAACGCCGCAATCCGATTGCCCGATTCAGATTAATACAGTATTCTGATTCCCCAAATTCTGATTCCCACCCCTGAAATATGCCTGTTTTAATCGGAAATTTGTTGCATGTAAACACTTTATTCACTGAAAATCCACTGAAAGGAGATATACGCTTATGCTCAGTCTGCAAGGAATTGTGGGTGCTAACAGATGCTTAGCTGTAGGCTAGGTATTTAGGAATGGCAACTCAAGCACACTTACAGTAACCATGTATACAGGAATATTCTGATGCCTGTATGCATATAAACATAGCATTCAGCATATGGCTGCGACCCGAATATAGACTTTAAACAGAATTTGATGTGCATGTAAACGTAGCCAATGGCCATACAGGAAGTGATTAAATACAGAAAACACCACACGACTGATGTAATTAACCCTGTGAGCACTGACTGACCAGAGACATTCAATATTGGGTCATTAAAGCAATTAAGCCTTAACAAGACCCTAAGTCTTCGTTTGCACTCATTTAAGCCAATTAAGGCACAACTAGGCACATAACAACATAAGATGTTGTCATTAGTCCAGTTTAGGTTGATCCTGGCCTAATCGGATCTGGTCACTAAACAAGCCATATAGGAGACTTTTTTTAATAATAAATTTGATGTTGTTACCTCAGTATTATAAGGTTTATGCTCTTAGTATTATAAATATTTTGGTCAAAAATGAATTAGCCACAAAAACCTCATCACTGGCGGATAGTTTATTCTCCCTGTTGTGTTTTTTTGTTTGTTTTGCAAAATTTTAGTGTAATATTAGATACCAAAGATTTCAAGTTCTACCTCCAAACTCAGTTGAACTTGGTGTTATAAGATTCTATCTGCCACCCAATCATCATCCAGGCTGAACAAAAAATGAACACAATGTTGGCCAATCAATAGCTACATTGTATTTACAATCCAACAGAAAAAAACACACTAGCTGTGGATGTTCTATATACATGTTAAGAGTGGGTTGATTTGTCATGATGCAAGTGTACTTTATTAGGGTGAATCCAACAGTATTAGCCTAGGGAATCTAGTCTATAGCATGGATCAATACACAGAAAAGCAGCAATAAACTAGAGTAATCCAAAAAAAACAAAATGGAGAAGAAACGGACGATGGTCAAAACCAGGAAATCGTGGAACAGGTAACAATAAAATACACAAATATGCACCATTAAGATCCAAAGATACTCAGACACAACAGAGTGTATATAGGCAAGTAATCAACAACTAACACAAAACAGGTGGACACAGTCAGATAACAAGCCATTTAAAAATATGTTTAGCAACAACTTCAGATTTTAGATCTTAGATTTTAGAGAAAACACATTGAAAAAAATAAAATAAACTTTCTATTTATCTCATAATTTCAATAATGTTGATTTAAAGTAACCTTAAAATTAAAAGTACTGTTGAGTTTTGCTAGCTGGAAAGTCAAAACTTTTAATGGTCCATATCATCCCCCAGCTATAACCTTACAACACAAAGGTCTGTTGTACAGAACCACAGTTGTCTTTTCAATGTCCTCAAATCTCTATTACTAACATTCATTCAATGTCTATTACTAACATTCATTTTGGCAAATTATATGCAGTTAAATATGAATGTAACAGTATGTTATATTCTTCTGGTAATAGCCTGTGTTGAACTTCCTAATCAGCAGCACAATTATGCTGAATATCTCACACACACAGTAATAACCTCATTGCTAACAGTATCTGAAATGCAAATCAACAGCAATAAACCAAATATCAGATGGTGCTTTAGTATCTAACCACTCAAAAATAACAAAATCTAACATTTATATTAAACGAGATAAACAGCATCTGTTGCTAAATGTTATCTACTATGATTGCACCGCTATTAGGAATACTGGGACATAATGTTCTGCTTTGTTCATTCATTCATTCCTCTTCAGTAAACACTTAGTAACTTTGGCCAAAATCTAAGCATCATATGAACATCTGGCAAATCATATTCCATTAAATAAGAATTATCAGCATATTATATTTTTATGGTAATACTCTTACAAATGCACTAGACAATTATGTGTCAATTGGAGAGACTCAAAAATCATGACAGAAAAACAAGTTTTCTCTCATGTCATGAGTCATGATGGATCTGGAGCCTATCCTGGGAACATCAGGAGCGAGTTGGGAATACATCATGAACAGGTTGCTAGTCCATCACAGGGAACCATGCATACACATTCACCTAGGGGCGAATTTAGCAATCCACCAAATGGCATGATTTTGGGACGCAGTTGGAAACTGACACAGACACGCAGAGAACCCAAGCTCAGGATCGAACCAGGGATCCTAGAGCTAGGAGGTGGCAACACTACCCGCTGCTCCACTGTGCTACCTACATTCTAGTTTACACACACAAGACATGTCAAACTCTACACCAGTAGCGTTGACAGGGATGCCTCTGTCACCAACGTGTGCCATTTGTGTGCCAGAAATATCCTTAAAATTATGTATATTACAAAACATGAAGGAAGCTATTGAAAAAAACCTATTTTAGACATTTGACCTTGCTGTGACCTTGATCCTGTTTGAATCAGTTCCAGAATCTACTGAGTTCATCTGCTGGTTACAGTGATAATTCCATATAAATCCTAAACATTCAACCACTTGTTCTTAAGACATTGCGCTAATAAGAATCTTGGACAGACGCACGCATGGAAATACACATAGACGGACTGATGCCAAAAATCTGAGCTAGCAAAAAAAAATAGCCTTGAGTTCCTGAACATGAACGTGTAACTAACATCTCTGTATGATAAACAGGAAGGAAGCTATTGAAGAGATCCTATTTCAGACGTTTGATGTTGCTGTGACCTTGACCATGCTGACCACCTCACACACAAAATCAATCGATTCATCAATTACCCATATAAATCCTACAAACGTTCAACCACTCGTTCTTGAGATGTCGCACTAACAGGAATATCAGACGGACAAAAGGATGGACGGACAAGCGGAAAATATAATCCCTCCTTCGTTTAATGGCAGAGGCATAAAAAATAAAGAAATGTAAATATTCGAAAATTAAAGTCAAACAACCTAATTGAACAAACCCATAATGAACTAAAAAATAGTGCTGTGTACAAGTCTAAGGCACATGCAAAGAACTGCTGTAGAGCAAAGACACCTTCAAAAATAATGAAATTAAATGTTTCTACGTTAAAAAACTATAAAGAGCAGTAAACCGTAATAAATGAAACAAAGTCAATATTTGGTGTGACGACCCTTTGCTTTAAAAAAAAAAAAAAAAGCAAAAAGTCTCAGGTATAATTTGTGCAGTTTTATAAGGAAATGAGCTGTAAGTGTTACTGAGCATCTTGCAGAACCAGCCACAGTTCTTCTGGAAACTCTTACTGTCTCACTTACTTCTTATTTTTGCAGCAAAACCCAGCAGCCTTCATTATGTTTTTTGTCTGAAAAGTGGCCTCTGACATACAAACATTTTTCTGACATACAAACATTTAATTTTGTACCGAAAAACGAATGTTTTTTAAATCCAAAATATTTTTGTACTGACTCAATAATGCAGAAGTCATAAAATAAAAATCCAATACATAGTTTGTACTAAAAAAAAACAAACAAAAAAAAAACAGAGTGCCTAAGACTTTTGCACAGTACTCTATATATATATATATATATATATATATATATACAAACACAATTAAATGAACTCACGGGTAAGAAAACTCGATTCCTACTACAGAACCTGAATATATTAAATGTCTAGCACATCTGCTTAAAAGAAATAATGAACCTGGTTCTCAGCAGGAAACACAACAGACCCCAAAGGAGGAAAGGCAATAACACCTTTTGCAACCTTTCTGTCAAATCTCACACACACACACACACACACACACACACACACAGAATACAACGTAGAAGACATCAACACGTTTATTAACAACATTGATGAAGCGACGTGACTGCATCGATCTGAAGATCAAGTAAATGCGCTTCGAGACATTAATACCTGATAATAAATCTCCAGGACCTGGAGGTTACCCTGCTCAATTCCACCAGCGTGTTTCTTCCTAGAACTAGTCTTAAACAGATTACCAAAGAAAAATGAAACAAAACGCTCCCTACAGACAAAAATACTGCCATGAGTTTACTTCACGTATAACCCGATAGAGATTCCACCTTATCCTCCAGCTACTGCTTCGTATCACTCATTAACACTGACACAAAAATTATTAAGGTGCCAGCTGCCAGAATGAAAAGTCGTCCCTTCCATAACTCATCCTGATCTAAAAGGGCTTCATTAAAAGCACGGAGTCATCCACTGACACATACAGTCTATTTAACCGAATGCATTACTCATCTCTGCAAAAGTTTGGGAGGTCTGAGAATGCAACTGATAACTTTTTCTTGTGTTTATTAAATGGATCTGGTATCTATATTTCACCTTCAGTCTCAATCAATAATGACGGGTTAATATCACTAATTCTGCCCCAGTGCTGCTGAATTCTTGTGTTTTATTGATCGGAAAGTGTTGATTAACAGCTCTGACAGTAGTGCCGGTTGCTTTTTCTTGTTCTAATACATTACTGTTTCTATAGTAACAGCTCATACACAGAGACCAGGTGTGGTAGACGCTCCACATAAACAGAGGAAAAATGGGTGTAATCATTTATATGGTGACATTTTCTTTAAGGAGATGTTTATTTAGCAATCTTGGAAGGATTGTCAGCGCTTTGTAAGTTTGTTAAAGTTTTCCAATACGGGAAAGACTTCAGGACAGAGAGTTTTGCAAAAAAAGAGATGCTGATGAGGGAACAACTGTTATAGATGCTACAATATAAGCGACAACAGGAACTTGTCCCACAATATTAAATGCAATGAAAACAAAAAAGTATGATGTGTTGTTTGTTAGTGTTGGCAAATTGCTGTGGTTTAAGAGGAAATGCTGTTATAGGAAAATAATCAGCTTCAGTGCTGCATCACACCATGCCATGGTTGATTATTGTACTGTAACAGCATCCGCTGTCATGTTTTATTCCTCACGTGTCACGTTGCGTGGAGGTACTAGGCAGGGATGCCCACTCTCCCACTTCCTATTTGGCATTTTAATCAAACCCTTACCCACAGCTTTATGTCAAAATAGAAACATTAAATGCATTCACACAACACGCTCAAAGCAGAAGATCATTGTGTCTATATGCTTATAATATATTTCTCATCTAACAATATCCTTCCTTCTCCTAAATCTCCAATTAGTTTATTAACTGGAGCCAATTCACCAACATTGCACAGGAGGCAACAGTCCAAACACACTGGCAACATCACATGCTTGGGTATTAACATGTCTTTCCAACTCTAAGTATTGTTTATACTTTATTTTAACCTACTGTTAAAAACAATAGATAATGATCTCCCACCTTGTCTAACATCGCCATATCTCTTGTTGGCTATAATTAAAGTGACAACACATCCAGAAATCAGAAACAGTTTCCTGCCCAACTAATCCTCAACACCAAAATACAAGCCCAACCCCCAATATCACCCCCCAACACCACCACCACCACCACCGATTCTCGCCGAAAACTAACGACTGGGGAAGGTGAAGGCTGACATGTATTCGCTGATAAACATGAGGCCAACCTGTTGTGTCACAGGGCACATAACGAACTCAGAGTAAAGTGCTCTCTGCCCTCTTCCACATACATTCCACATATAGCTCACAGACGCCTACGATGTCGCAAATGACCTCACTCTGTGACTACGGTTCAACTCAGAAAGTGTCTCGTTCTACTAGAAACCAAACTACTGAATCAACCCATTATTTATTAATATTTAACATTTAATCTCTCTAGCTCTTATACACATATTTTAAAATACACCACACTCACTCATTAGACTGACTAGTCATATTCCACTACCATCTTTTGTATCTACCCTTGACTCACCTTACCCCCCTCCACACCACCTGTATTTTAACCCCACACCACAGGTGTATTCTGAGTCTGTCAGCACGTGAGGACCTTCTAAGCCTCTTAAGCCAAAACCCCCTGCAATAACCAAGCCTATGTTCCTCGAGAATTGCTCAGGCCACTTAACACCACCGGCAGGGACTCTGTGTGGCCCTGCTGCGTACACTGACCACAAAAAGACTTTCACATCTCACACAGACATACACACATGCTTTCACACACACACACACAGCTCAGGACAGAAGTTGGTCTATAATCTATACTGCCTACTTCATGTTAATCTGTTGTAAGTTGCTTTTATTATTTTTTTTCTGATTGGCTGAGCCACATTCAAAGTTGTTCAAAGGTGCACAACAGCAATGGAACTGTGTATATAGCCTAATCCCCAAATCCTTCTTTCTCATGATGATATTGTATTTGTATTTGGAGATGTCGACAGCAAGGGTTGTCTGCTCTGCAAAGAGAACTGGAGGAATAGTTCAAAGAAACCTAACTATATTTGTACTGTGCACCACCAGGAATCATGCTGTGTTTGATTTTATTTTTGTCTGTTCCTAACCATCATTTGGGTATGACATGCCAAATAATTTCTTATTGAAGCATTAGTACTGAACTTACATTTTGCCCTCATCCTCCAACACAAACAGATAAACCGGAAGATAAACTGGATTCAGGGATCTGCTGCGCATGACTTGGAAGATAAACCGGATTCAGATGGAAGATAGACTGGATTCTGCGATCTGCTGCGCAAGACTGCGCATCTCTTGGACTCTCATCTGCTGTTGCTAATAGCTAATAGAGGTGTTCACACTATGTGATTCATCGGCAAAAAATGCAAACAAGCTTATAGGATATATGGGAGTATTAGCCATTGTTTTGTCCATGGAACATTTGCTTAGCAACCACAGCTTACTGTTAAGAAATTGCACTGTGTGGTAAACAAATCGTGCCTAACGACACCTTCACCTGTGATAAAATCATTGTAACACCTGCTTTCGATTGACTTATTGCTTTAGTCTATGCCATTACTACACATTTTTACACATTCATTCATTCATTCATACTTTCATGCATTCATTCATCTTCACTCACTGCTTAATCCTGGTTACGGTTTTGGTGGATCTGGAGCCGATCCTGGGAACACTGGGCACAGAGTCAGAGCTACACCCTGGATGGGACGCCAGTCCATCACAAGGTGCCATGCACACACACATCTACCATCGAGCCAACTGGGATGTTTTTGGGAAGTAGAAGAAAACCAGAGAACCCGGAGGAAACCCATGTCAACACTGGGAGAACGAGTGAAACCCCACGTGGGTAACATGTTGCTGTGAGGCAGCAACCCGCTGTGCCACCGAGCCACCCACATGTACAATTACAGAAAACATTATTATATAGATTTTAATTTTAATGCAATGCAATGCTCAGTTGAGTTTAGAAATACCATTCTGACATTCTGTGGGATAAGTCCTTGAAAATAACTTATTAGGTCGTCGTTAAAGCCCAGCTAAATTCAAGTGTTTTGGTTGTTTTTATTTTTGTTTTTTAAATCAAATCCTTAATTTTTTTTTCGCCAAGAAGTTTTACCCTGTCAATCTATCTTCTTTGTTTTTCAGAATGAGGTATAATGAGTAAACCCTGTTGTTTAAAACAATGTTGTATAATTATAGTGCAAAAACTGAAGAACATATAAACTTTTAACGGGAGGAAATAAGAAAAGAAATGTGGGAAAAGTGGATGACAATCTAATTCACGTTAATCACTGATGTTTGCGGAGCTTTCTAAATCGGGGTGATGGAGAAAACAAGCTGCATTACCACTGATTAAAACTGTCTCACATGCATCTTTTCCTTAGGCACTCTCTCAGCGAGAGTCTTTTGAATTTGCTCGGCTGTGTCTCGTGATGTAGACAACAGTTACAATTGCTTACTTAAAGTTATAAAGTTATCAAAATAGATTTTCTGAATAGCTGCAAATGAAAATTTCATCGCGCCTGAAAATCCAATTACTTCTGGATTCATAAACAAGCATTAATGGCTTACGCAGAGATCAAATCTAATCACGATGCCATTTGTTTTAGAGTTTCTATTAGTCAGAGTGAAGGCAGGAGTTAAGCATCTTTTTCCCTATGTCTAGACTGAGGGCAGAAAATAATAAATTGAAAATCACTGAGCGGCATGACGGAGTGTGCTGAGTTTCACCTTGCCTGACGTATTCTACCGTCTCGGGCCCGTAGTGCATCCGTGATTCCTGCTCGTAGGCTTTAATCGTCTCACTGGAGCTATAGCATTTCTGCGGGTCCATGTGACACTCGTCTGCATCCATAGAGGACGTGGCGTAGTGCGGCTCTTTCCTGCACCTGGCTCGGGTCAGAGAGCGGTGCCGCTTCTCCTTCATGTCCATCCCAGCAGCAGCCAATCAGCTCACAGGAGAGCAATGTCGATTTTGTTAATCACCTGGAAAAGGGGATGGAGAAGGAAAAAAATGCAGCATGAGTGCAAATTGTTTTCTCACCTCCAAAATGAATTTCCAAGAGTTACAAGATATAGTTTTTTCCCCAGGACACTACAGATATTAGGCTACAGAGCAAGGCCCAGTCCGTCCGTTTGAACCATTCTTCTGTAATTGTACACTGTAAAACAAAAAACTGTATTGCTGTCTGATGTATACATCGATATTCATCTAATGTTGATCAGTCTGAATTTACCATATTGGTTGGTGATGAACAAAGTGATGATGTAGGCAGGTTTTTTTTTTTTCCTTCTGGCTCTAGGAGGCCACCACGGCCAATAACGTGTCTTATTCACAGTGGTGTATAGTAACAAAGTAGAAATACCTTTTGGGAATATTTAATTCATTTACTTGTGCATAAATGTTCGTCAACTTTAACTTTTCCCTCACTCAATTCCCAAAGCAAACGGTTATCTTTTATTCTGCTAAACTTTCACAGAGGCCTTTGTTACTTACTGTAATTTTAGCTCTTTTATGCTACCCACTCGACATTATTTCTTGGCTATACATCACCAAAACTGCTTTTCAGATCTGACAACCAGTTCCTACTGCTCAAAGATCAGACTCATTTTACAGGCAGCACTGCTTTTTACTAATTATATATTTAGCCTAGGAAACTATTGGGCTATATTTTAAGCATTAACCTTTAGCTACTTTCTCAACAACATAGTCAAGCTGTAAATTAGCTGTCTAGTTTTAGCCCTACTGAGGACTGCGGTGAAGTGACTGAAATGAAATTCTAAGTAAAAAAGAAAACATGACACGGCATGCTGTTCTAGGAAAATAATCAAATAATCCGTCAAATCAACCAAAACTAACTCCTTTCCAATCACTGTGTAACATGCACAACAAGTTCGAGGAGGCATGATGCAAGTGCGTAAACTCCAAAAATAATCAATATTCATAGCGTGGGTCAGAACAGAGGCGTAGATACAGGACAGGCAACGCAGGAAATTGCTTGGGGCCCCAAGTTTTGAGGGTCCCTGTATAAGTTGTTCCTATAAATTGATAACATATTAGAATGAGCACATTAATATAAAGCTGTGACTTGAATTATAACTGACAGTACTGTTAGAGCTACTGGTTTAGAAAATGAATCAACCAATCAGAATCAAGAATTCAACAGTGATGCGGTATAATAACATTCAGATAAGGTCAGATATAGATAAACGTCTACTTGAGTAGTTTTCCTTAGTTTTCGTAGATTAATTTGAATAATTTAACACTATGGGTTTTTTTACTGCTGAATATTAGAAATATCTAATATTAAGACAGATTTTGTGTGCTAATATTTTGAAATGTTATGTCACACTCTCACTGAGAGTCTTTTGAATTTGCTCGGCTGGGTCTCGTCATGTAGACAACAGTTACAATTGCTTACTTAAAGTTACATTTATTTGAGTAGTTTTCCACTGTGTTTTTTTGCTGCTGAATATTAGAAATATCTAATATTAAGACAGATTTTGTGTGCTAATATTCTGAAATGTTACTGGGAGTCACATTCAGACAAGCCATGTTAAAATTAATATGTGCTATTTCAGGCAAATTTCCCCGTCCCAGGACAAATTTCCCCGTCCATCTAACTCCATTAAACAAACTAGTGTTTGTCTCAAATCGCATACTTATCCACTATTCGAGACTGTTATTGAATACTAACACTACTTTTCTGTTTCTACTTTTGAATGTAAGGTCAGAGTTTTCGAATAGAGACCCAGCCCATGACAACAATCATGACGACAGTGAAAAATTTTAAAGCGAGACAGACCTCATCAGTGTGTTTAACATTAATGTGTATAAAATAGCTAAACATTTTACATTTCGACTTGGAACCTGGATGATATGGCTCTGACGTGTCATCTAGTGACTGTCGCTTTTAAATCTTCCGGATGTACATAAGATATGCAGCGAGTGTGTGAACTATAATGGCACTCGCACTGCTGCTGCTTGTGAATGTGTACACAAAATCATGTATCAAGTATAAACCAGGCTGCTTCGCATGGCGCCGTATCACACCACCTCGGCGTAGTCTATTTAACTATAACAACACTTCCCACTACACTGGTAAGTCAGTGCAAGGAGTACTCCTCTGGCTTTTAGTTACTTACATCACACACACGTATGTTACTGACATAATAAAATGTGTAAATATTATAGATAATATTATATAATGAATCTGGAATTTTTAAAAATGTAGGGTGTTCAAGGCCAATTTAGGGTCATTTGCTCAGACAATGACTATTGGATATTTACGACTTTGGTTGAAGTGTGTGCTGACTGAACAGGTGGAACTCAGTTTGCTTGGTTATGTAATTATAGTGTAGTTAGCAATGTTTCAAAACTATCTGCTATCTACTAAATTAAAAGGTAACAAAAATAAAAAAAACTAGGCTAAATGTATTCCCACATCATCATGCTTGTTGCCAAGGCAAACGCTACTATCCAAACACTGAGCCGGCATCTTGAGACAAAGATAGGTGATGACCCGTAGAGCTAATGCTTTATTTGCGTCAGACAGATGAATTATAGGGATCATTAGACACCACAAAACACCCTAAACAACCTCATCTATACACAAACAGAACCTGATGACTGCAGATCAAGCCCAGGCTGAGGCGCACCAGCAGGGGGGAGGTGAGCGGAGACAGACACTCGCCATCTTATTATCACCCGCCGAGAGCAAAGTGAGAGAATGCACGAAAGAGAGGCAGAGAGAGAGAGAGAGAGAGAGAGATGGCCATCCACCCTCTTTGACACCCTCCTACTCTGCATCTGTGACTTGGTGGTGAGTCATCACCAGGGACTCTCATCAGACCGTTTGTCATTGGCTCGGTACATAGAAACCCTTCCCATAGAAACTCGCTATTGTTATTATCAGGGATGGAAAATACTTTGGAATTGTACTTTGTTACTATACTTGATTATGCATAAGCCACCAGACTGCAGTTTTGAACTTGAGGATAAGTGCCCCTGGCCCTACCTTAGTAACATACTGGAGTAAGCAAAGACTCCTATAAAATAAAAGCATAAACTCCAGCTAATTTGAAAAAGCATGTTGAAGCAAGTTTCTCTAACTTGCTAACATTGCTAACATTATATTTAACTAAGTTAGCCTGTTTTCTTTGCTATGCCAAGTCAGACTAGCAGTGATTCATGTAATTGGCTAGGCAGCAAGTCAGATTGCAGCTAATGATAAGTTTCTGTGGTTTATAGGATATTTTACTTCTCATTAATTCATTAGCAAACTATGTAATGTTAGTCATACATATGAGCAGCAAACGTCTTGGGCTAAATTGCTATCAACAGTTTGAAAAGTTAGTTTTCACATGAAAACACAACATTAATGTAATTTCATCAGTTAAAAACATTTACTTTTTACTATTTCACACTTGAGTACGTTTTATACTTTTAATTGAGCGAGATTTTGACTCATTATCTATAAAACAATAAATCTTCTGAATTAGGCTTGGTCTGAAGAACTGAGCTTTGTAATGACACAAAAGCTGCACAGCAGCTACAAGGCAAAATGTCTAATAAAGCACAGGGATGTGTGTGATGCTGTAGAGGTTGCCATGTACACAGAGCTGGAAATAGCTTTGCAATGCTTTAAGTGCTTGCTTAGGACACAGATGTCTCAGTTTATTTAAACACTCAATCAGCACTATTCAGACACTAAAGAGCCAATTGTATGATATTTAGTGGCAAATCGATGCACAAGCGCCTCTAAAAAGCAGCACTGTAACATACATTGAGTGAACACCTATCATGTGCTGGCTAGTCAATACTCTCATTGAGGCTTTAAACACGTTTAGATAAGGGCAAGGCCTTTGAGTGGTGTTCACTGATCCCAATTTGTATTCATGTTGTATAAATACATGGAACATGTATGGTGCATGCTAATTATGTAAACCATTCAGGCTTTGGAAAAACGTGCTAATTGGATCCACATCTGTGGTTAGCTATGACAGTATGGCCTTAGTCTAGATTGACCATGAATTATACAAAGTATTGCACAGAAAATCATAAACTTGTTTCACAAATTCAACCTGCATTGGCATCTAGTCCAGGGAAAACTTTTTTCCCCCCTTTTCAAACTGCTGCCAAATGTTAATCTGGTACTCACAGTGAGCACTGGTTTGAAAGAAGTGAAAAAGATCAAGCGTCAATTTAACAACACTTTTCCGTCAGATAACACTATAGTGGACATTACGGTATCAAAATGTAATTTCACATTTGTTGTTTTTTTTTTCTAAGTGACCCATATCAAAACAACACAGAATTTGTCATGATATTAAATGAAAGGGCTAAAATCTAATATTTGTCAATGCCTCAAACCGGAAACTCTTAGAGTTAAGCAATGCGTTATAGCATGAGGACTCATGAGTGATGATAACAGTCTAGAGTGATGGCATAATACAAAACATGTGGGACAACCTGACAATCTGTAACAGCAAATAATCTGATGTGGATGCCAAAAATGAAACTAGAGCTGTTTTTCTAATGGATGATATGGCTCAGCAAACTTCTTTAACAGTATAGTGAGTGACAAAATAATAATAATAATACTAATAAAAAAAAAATGTCCAGAATACAAAATGGCTTCCTATTCACTGTGTCTGCTCACTACATAGGGTATAAAATAATGACTTTACAACATATAATGATATTACAACATGTAATATCAGATAGAGCAGCATTAGAGATCTTGCAAATAGTGCAGGACATGAGTTTTGTTGTTTGTTTCTCTCCATTTCCACTAAGGTTAAAGCACTGGCACCACGGGCTTTGTCTGGGTTGCTTGTACTTTTCTGAATAGTTTCAACTAACAGTATTTGTATGTCAGACCATCAGACCCCAATAATGTATTTGAAACACCATAGCCCTAATCAACATTCTCTAGCAAGTGTAAGTACTAATTTACACTTACTAAACACATCATTTGTCATCAATAATTCATGTTATTGTGGTCACATGCATTGGGAAAAAAAACCCTGAAATCCAGCCAGTGGGTGCTTGTCAACTGTTCAGTACTCTTAATGTGTTCCCTTCAAATGCAACGTTTTATTTATGCCATAATGCTGTAAGGTGGCTGTCACATTTATTTCTATATTTTGATACAGCATCGATATCAAGGTCTAAGAATTGGTTCATACTTATCCAAAACCACCTGCAAATTGTATCACTGCTGCCCCGTGTCTCTCCGCTTAACACTCATGTATGCATATAGTATTACTGATCTGTGACATTTCTCCACTTTCCAAACACCTCACAAAATCATTGATTCTTTCCAAACTCCTCACAAAATCATTGATCATTTAATCTGCATCCTAATGGTAATTGCATCCTACATTGATGTAAGAATAAATTGTGGACAGCTGGCCTTTTGGCTGACCAGCTTGATCACTCCATCATATGATGTTTTGAAGCGAATTAAAATTCTTTCTGGTCATGCAATGTCTACACTTCCCTGATTAAACAAAAAAGCAATGTGGCAGATGGACTCACATGCAAAAAGTTGGGTTCCAAGCGCTGAAACTTAGAGTGCTGAACACTTTGGGGCACATTTTGCTGTGCTGCCTTTCATCATGCACTGCATGGATCCAACATTCCAACAAGTTCTCCATTGAAATGAATAAGACGCGGCATTTCAAACTTGCTAATAGCAACCAAGCCATCTCATGATAGGAAAAATGACACGTTCACGGCAAAAAAAAAAAAAAATCATGGCAGATTTTTCAGACTTTAGTTATCAGTTTAGGGGTTAGGGGATAGAAGCTAGAAAAGAGAAGGAGGAAGAAGACATAATGGCAGTAATGACCTAACAGAAAGCAAAGGACAATACAGAAATATTTGACAAACCGAGTAAAGCTTCTTACATTAAGAGGGTTGCTATTTAATTCAAATTACATTGTAATCTAAAAGTATTAATCATGCAAAAATACCCACCCCTCAACTCAGACCTGTGGGAAACACTGCAGAACTAGGGAGAAGTGGTTAACAACAGTAATATCAGACGTATACAGCATTAGGTCAGAGGAGTCAGCAGGCCTACACGGTCAAATGTGCCTATTAAGGCTCCTGAGTGGCAGAATCTAAAAGTATTTGCTCGTTCGTCGAAAGATTGTGAGTTTGAATCCCAACGATGCCATAGCCATTCATGGCCAGGAGCCAAAGAAGCAAAGCTAGCCATGCTGTCTGCGTGGAATGGATGATATACTCTCTCCACTGTCAGTCACAGTTACACTAACCAATCATGAGTGTTGGTGAGCTCATGTATGTGGAAGAGGGCAGATAGCACTTACCTCTGCATGTGATATGCTGCTCTGAGACACAGTTCGAAGGGACATGGTTGGCTGGCTTAGACAATGCATGTGTTAGCCTTCACACTCCCCAGTTCATAGCTGTTGTGTGATAGGGGAGAGCTGGCTGGTGGGTGGGAACTGGTAGGTGAGGAAACTGGGGAGAAAATGTGGTTCTTACACAGATGGCATATCCATGCCATATTTCTTAGGTACTGCAGAACCAAAAAGTTGGAAAGGAATCCCCGACAGGTCATGTTTGCTGACAGAGAGATAGTAGTGGTGAAAAGCATGGCCACTCAGGCAAGAATGAAACAGAGACTTGCTCTCAGTATCAATAAGTGATAATCAAGCTGAGCAGTCTCTTCCTGGCAAACTGAGGAAGGTTCTGTCATGGGGCTCCATTAAAATTAATCCCCTAAAATCCACCTCGGGCAGTGCAGAGCACGACTCAAAAGTCCACAGCATGAGCTGTGCTGTCACTGAACAGCAGCCGGCTGACAATAAATGGACCATGGTTTAGCCAGGTAAAGAACAAAATAGGGAGCAGAGTAGGAGAACCAGAGAAAGTAGAGCCTTCACTTGCAGTGATGTAGTGTAGAAAGAAGTGTAGAGGACAAGTGAGCGGAGTGGCTTTTAAACTCTGAGGACTGGGAAAAACACAAGGGGGAGGTTTTTAGTAGATCACAAATGGAGCATAATAGTGAGTTCCCTGTTGAAGGCAATTGGCAGTTATGGATAAGAACCAGAGGAACAGATCTATGCTAACAGAGTCACACCTTTAACACACTACAGCAGTAATTCAGTAAGCAGTGAGTAAGGGTGATGGTGCTTCAACACCTCTCTAGAACTTACAAGTGTTTCTAGGACACGTTAAATAGCACTGCGCAGGTTAACCTGTCTGGTACATTCAAATCAAATCACTTCACTGTAGCAGAAAAAAGAAAGATTTCAAGGGCTGCGAGAGCTCGAAAATTAAATCAAGGCAGCATTTAGTTAATTGATTCTGGCAAAACATGCTAGGTGGAGACGTAGGTTGCGTTCACAATGATCTAATTGAAACAGTCCTTTTAGCTGAAAATGTCAGAAGTGAACTAACAAATTATCACAGCACTGAGCCAAAGAGAGCTGGGGTTTTTTTGCAGCCATTTTTTTCCTTCTTCTTTTTACTCTTTCTCTCCACACATGGATCACTCCTCAAAGAACGTTCTGGAGATGTCTATTTCTGATTCCACAAATAGGTGGTAAAGTAGAAATGTCAAGTCCTCCTCCTCCTCATGTATGAAGGATGTGAAGGGGATTTTTCTGCCAGATTCTGAAGTTACAATGTGGTGCAGCACACTGGGGTTTCTGTAATTCAGAGTGAAGACAGAGTGAAGACTAGCTGAAGTGTAGAACATCTCCGGAGAAACCACAGCAGAGTTCACCTTTTCCTCCACTCCTGAGGCAAGAATGTGTTCAGTCTCCTGAGCTGAAGGGAAAAAACATGACTGTGACTGCAAGGCCTTTCCGTCTGGCTACTGTATCCCTTAATATCCTCCAGGTTCCCCAATTATATTACGCTACTTTTTCTAGCATAGTCAACTAGCTCTGATATGCTTAACCAGCCACTCTTATGCTTTGGCCGATTTACAGAACTGTATATTTTTTTATCTCTAATGAGCAATCGAGGCAACAGTGGCAAAGAAAAACTTCCTGAAACGACATGAGGAAGAAACTTTCAGAGGAACCAGACTCCAAAGGGAACCCATTTCTTCTGGGTGACACTGGATAGTGGGATGATAAATCATTACTCTTCAACAATTGTACACTGTGAATTTAACTAATACTTAGTGTATTGGAAGGATGTTCAGTTTGGCCAGATTGTGAAGTCCTGAGGCAAGCACAAGACAGTCTTCTCAATTACAGCTGCAGTTCTTAGGTATAAATGTACAGTATCTAGATAAGATTATCCACTGAAGTAAGGGTAGGATTTGGGCATAAACTCTTTTTGGGAAGTATAAAACCTTAGAGTATTCATGTGGGACCATCCACAGCAGCAGAAGAAGGTGAGTCATAAGTTCAGATGCTCCAAGCAGAAGCAGCACATAAGGATGAATCAGGCAAGTCCAGAGGGCGAGACGAGCCACATCATTAGAAGTGTCGGGATCTGGCAGCGGCATCACATCAGACACATGCTGGAGTACAAATACAGCTCAGCAGTGAGAAGGAGGGAACAGATTATTAGATATGCTCTTAACATACAGTGGTTTAAAAATGTGTACATTGTGATCAGAGTGCATGTGGGGACTTCTGCAGGTCTAGCTATGACAGCATAAATAAAACAGGGAGCCAGAAGGTAACACAGGCATGAGGGCACCCTTGTGATATTTCTTTCTCTCTTGGCTCATTAAACCTTATTTGTCTTTTAAAGTTCAAATTCTTCACAACTAGAGAGAAAATGGCACAGAGCCAAAATTGGCAGGACCTAGTTGACAGCTTTGTAAATGGTAGAAGGGCATCATGGCGATTTTAATTACTCAATTACCTCAAGTCAAGTTTCTAAAATTAAAAACAATACAACTGACAGTTACGTTTCTTAGTCACCAACATTCAATGATTGAGTATAACAAACCTGATACTCGGGGGGTACAGGTAAGTAGAGGCGGGGGAATTATAGAGAATGGAAATTATAGAGTGTTTTATTCGCGTAGTGTGACATTAGTAATGACCTTCACTGCATTTTTGGCTGTTCGCTGTGCGTTCTTGGTGTAGGGGTAGGCATGTCTTGTCTTCAGGTCCAGTTCTTTGCTAGGTGCCTTGTTCTGGTTCCTCAGTGAATGACCACCGATTGCCACATGCCTTGCCCCTGCCCCTGGTTACCTATTGGTTGGAATGAAACTTCTGGATTTCTATATGATAACTCATTACTCGGAATGTACAGATATAATGTTTTAAATGGATACAAATTCAGACAAGAATAGCACTACTGTTTTCTATTTAAGGGCATGAAGCTCAAGGGACAAACAGAGACGTTTATTAACATGCATTGCATTTACAGCATTCATTCAGTCATCCTTAGTAGCTGCCAGGTCAGGGTCACAGTGGTTTAAATTAGGCTACTAGTTTGTTGATATTTTGGGAAATAGAACCAACTATATTTGTTAGAAAGTTTCTAAGTAGGTACAACAAAAATAATGGATAGATGCAAGATAGATGTAAAAAAAAAATTGTCGCTGAAGTTGAGGAACTGTCAGAGCCAGAATTTACACACTATGTTGACACTAACAGTTCTCCCTCTGGGTTCCAGGGCCATAGTGGTAAGGTTCATAAAAACAAATGTCAGGAGATCACAAGTTTGAATCCAAGTGATGCCACAGCCATCCATGGCCAGGAGCCAAGGGAGCATAATTGAGAGACATGGGAGAGAAAGGCACACTCTCTCTCTCCTGTCAATCACAGCAACACTAGCCAGTCATGGTCTTCTGTGAGCTCATGCATGTGGAAAAGGGCAGATAGTGCTTTCCTTTTTGTTAGTCTTCACCTTCTGTGGTTGGTAGCAGTCGTATGATAGGATAGAGCTGGCTGGTGGAGGGGAATTGGCAGGTGACCAAATTGTGGAAAAAAATGGAGAAAAAACCTTCTGGTTTGGGCCATAACCAGTTTGGTTTTAAATCTGAATACAGATGCGGATGATTGGATCACTAAAGACTCAGATACAGATTATTGTGTATGACCATCTGCCTATTCTTGATCTCGTTTATGACTTGTCATTTTTGGGTTTTTAGATCATTTTGACTCTTGTTATACTTAAATTGTATACAGTACACACCCAATGGTAAATAAATACTTTATTTCCTTCTGTATACTGGTCAGATAGGGAGTAAGGGAAGAACACTCCTATAGAACATACAAGTGTTTCTACTCTTTATAAAGAACTGCACAAGTTCACCAATTAATCCTGTTTGGTACGTTTCTTACACGATCACTTCTGCATAACAGTAAAAAGAAAGACGTTTCAAGTAGAGCTGCGAGGGATCAGAAATTACATCAAGGTGGCATTTAGCCAATTCTGCAAAACATACTAGGTGGAGATGTAGGTTATGTTCTCAATGATCTAATTGAAACAGTCCATTTAGATGAAAATGTCAGAATTGAACTAAAAAAATTATCACAGCATTGAGCCCAAGAGAGCTGTTCGTCAGCATTTTTTTCTTCTTCTTCTTTATTTGCACAAGAATCTTCTGAAAAATAGCTGAATACACAAGGTGAAGTGTGATGTGGTAGGGGAACTTGTTCAGTAGCCACTCTACCTAGTGGTATGATTTGCAGAGGATGGAGGACTTGAAGGGAAACCCAAACGTACACAAGAACAAACAAAACACCACACAGCGAGTTACTTGAGGTCAGGATCAAGCCCTGGACCCTGGAGCTGTCACTATCTGTTACATCACTGTACCACCCTTTGACACAATATTATTAGAGTCAGCTCCAGAATTATTGGCCCCCTTGGTAAAATGTCTTTATGACTAATTAGTAGTAATCTTACACTAAAAGTATGAAGGAACTATTTATGGCTAATTAGATTGAGATTTTAAGTGAAGTAAATTTATTCCAAGAAAAAAAACCTTATCACCAACTAAAAAACATATTTTTGACAGAAAATGTGAATAATGGAGGGACAATCAGACAAAATTGGAATAGAAGAAAAGCTGAATGATATAGTAGTGTGAGTGAGAGCCCTTGTGGGTGTTTGCTCAGGTTTGCTTCCTCTCAGCTAAGCAAGAGAGCCTGTTTCGAGGAGCGCTACTAATGAAGACAGAGCTAGTACTGGAAAGTGTCACTCAGTTACACGCACACACACACACACACACACACACACACACCTGTCTAAAGGGCCGTTTCATAGGCCACTTCAGCTCCTTCCCCCCAATGCCAGGATAATGGGCTACCTCTCCAAACACATTATATTCCATTGCCAGCAGGCTGCACGAGTGGCTGGAGAGGCCCCCACTCTTTACTCCTAAGTGCCATAAAATTAGAATGCAGACCGCACAGTGCTTCAATTCGAGCTCTTAGAGGATCTCCACCTCTCATGGAAGCTCATTATTTGCCCTCGTCCCATTGTGGAAATAATGTATTTCTCACCATATTTCTTAAAATTACTATGAATAAAGTATTCCTTCTCCCTCTTCTCTATGTATAGTACTGGATATTGATGGGTCTTTCAACCTGGTTATCCCTCTAATTTCCTCCACAGACACACAGCCAGACTTACCCCTAGCCTTGCAGAGAACTTTAGTTAAGTCAAGTGAGTTTTTATTGTCATTCCGCTACATAACTGGAAGGAAATATCGTTTCTTCACGACCATGGTGCTACACTCACTCCATGGGCTTTAGTTTTGTTTTGATTTTGGACCTGTCTCTACCCTGTCCTGTCATTGGCGGTTTACCCGGTTGCGTCCAGGTATTTTGGGTAAAGCCCTTGTTTAGTTTGTCTATTTATACCCCATCGTTTCAATGTCTTGCTGTGATGTCTTATCATGCTATTCGTCTTGTTAACTCAGGAGCCTTGTTTCTTGTGTTTTCTAGTTTATATTCTGAGTTCTGTTTTTCGTGTTTAAACCCGTGCATATGTTATCATCCGTGATTATAGATATGCCTGTGATTACACTGTCTGCCTGTACTTGGACCCCATTTTTATGTTTCATGATCGCAATTCCTGGATTGTCCTTATTAATAAAGAACATAGTTTTTACACACTTTTATCCTTCCTCCAAGTACCAAGCATCACAAGAACTGCATACAAAGTGCACTACACGATAGTGTGAGACGTTAGGAAGGGTTTTTATTAGTCCCGGTGGGTGTTGGGGGGGTCCTGGGGTCATTTTCAGTGGATAGCCTGCTCCTGACCAATCACCTGAGTCCACACAGAAATAACAGATAATGACCAATAATCTGTTTAAATTAAATATGAGTTTACTGAGGACCAAATATTGAGCTATAAAATTTAATCAAACCATTTCTACCCCCGCAATTAACATTTAAACGATGTTCAAATTCCAAAATTGGAATAACAAAATGCACATTTTAGTGCTCGATTATGTTATACCTGCTCAGTCAGTGCTTCTCACTTTTTCCCAGGTTTTTTTTTTTTTTTTGATAAACCCTACATCAGGTGAAAACTTTAGGCCACAGGTTTTGATCCTTTTTTTGGAATCCATCCACAACTATATGAGCAACCCAAAAACTTCAGGCATACATTTTGTATTGAGTTTCAGTTCACATATTAGATGTATTGTAATGGTAGTGATGAATGAGGCCTGAGTGTGTAGATAAGCTCACAATCTTGGAAATTATTCCTATTCATTCATTCTTTCATCTGCAGTAGGTGCTTTTATCCTGGTCAAGGTCAAGGTGGATCCAGAGCCTATTCCAGGAATCATCCAGGGTGTGAGACCATCACAGTGAACCATACACACATACATTCACACCAAGGAGTAATTTAACATAGCTAGTCCCCCTACTGACATGTTTTTGGGAAGTGTGAGGAAACCGGAGAACCGATTTGGAAGAAACCCGAACAGGCATGAGAAAAACATGTGAAACTCCATACACACAGTAACCCAAGCTCAGGCTCAAACTGGAGACCCTGAAGCTGTGAGATGGCAAAGCTATACCACCATGCTGCCCCAAATAATTCCTAATTGTTAATGAATAACGTGTAACATCATCCTTTCACTGTTTCACTAATGTTTTATTCATCATACTGGGGAAAAAACAATGCCTGAAAAGAAAACAGAAGTACTTGCATTCTTTATGCCAGCAGGATATAAGTAAATTGGTTTTGGACAGCTAATTGTGCAGACAATGTTCCAACCATTGAGCAACAGGGCTATTTAAGGACTTCCAGAATTCCTTATTGGCCTTAATGCCCTTAATCAGCTAAATTACAAGTGCAGCTCTGAAGAATAGTAACCCTGTGCAGACAGAATACTCTGCCCTGGTTAAAGTATATATACTCCTCAACCACTTTAATAGGAGTGCCTGTACATCTGAACATTCATGCAATTATCCAATCAGCCAATCATGTGGCAGCAGCACAATGCGTAAAATTACGCAGGCACAGGTCAAGAGCTTCAGTTAACATTCGCAAACATCAGAATAGGAAAAAGTGTTAATCATAGTGACCGTGGCATGGTTGCTGGTGTCAGACAGGCTAGTTTGAATATTTCAGATTCTCACACATGGCAGTCTCTAAAGTTTAGTCAGAACGGTGCAGAAAACAAAAAACATCCAGTGAGGGGTACTTCTGCCATTTAGCTGTTGATGAAAGAAGTCAGAAGAGAATGGTCAGGTTGTTTAGAGCTAACAGGAAGGCCACGGTAACTCAAATAACCACTCTTTACAACTGTGGTGAGCAGAAAAGCATCTCAGAATGCACGACATGTCAAACCCTAAGGTGGACATGCTACAACAGCAGAAGACAACATCAGGTTGCACTCCTGTCACCCAAGAGCAGGAAACTGAGGCCTCAGACAGCACAGGCTCACCAAAACTGGGCATAGAACGAAAAACGTGGCTTGTTCTGATGAATCTTGAATTCTGCTGATGGTAGGGTCAGAATAGTGTTAAGAGTATGAATCCATAGATCCAACCTGCCTTGTAACAACAGTTCAGGCTGCTGGTGGTGGTGTAATGGTGTGGGGGATATTTTCTTGCCACACAGTCTTGCATCGTTTGAATGCCACAGCCTATCTGAGCATTGTTGCTGACCACTTGCTTCCCTTTATGGCCACAATTTACCCATCTTATAATGGCTACTTCCAAAGTGATGATGCATCTTGTCACAAAGCACAAGTCGTAAGAAAATCTAAATCCAATAGCCTGAACGTGAATGTGCGGCTGACTAATCTGCAGCAATTGTGAGACACAATCATGTCAACATGGACCAGAATCTCAAAGGAATGCTTCCAGCACCTTACGCAACCCAGAGCACAAGTAACTGAGGCTGTTCTGTGAGCAAAAAGGGTTCTATCCAGTATTTGTGTGGTGTTTCTATGTGGCCAATAAGTATAATGCTAAACTCTCTATAAGTACCACGTCTACGTAGCTCTAGTGCTCACTGTGACCTTTCTGCTGAGCCAGGCCTTGCTTTCAAATCTCAAGGAATGTTAATTATCAGATAGCGATTAGTGCCAATTTGTCACCGTGTGCCATTGTGAGTTGGAAAGAAAAACCTCTTGTGGTTTGTGTCAGATTCGAGGCTGAGAGAACAAGCCAAGGTCAGAGACGAAAGAGCTAATTAAAGAATCCTCTGGTTAATATTTTCACTGGCAGAAAGAGCTGAAAAGGAAAGAAGAACAAAACAGTCCAACGCCATGAAGAACACGCTCGTAAAAACAATTAAATGCTTTGTTAAGACTTGACATTGTTTGGAGATAATCAAAACAGATTTCATGACTATGAGGGTACGCAAGTATTTGAGAAGCCCAATGCTCATCACTCCTCAGAAACTGAAAGAATAGAACCTGTTTGATCTGAGTTTTATTTTATTCTGCTGCTTTGGTTAAGACCCCTGATTGCAATTCAGCTGTTTGATGCCACTCCATAACAGATGTCAAAAAAACAAAGCTTGACATCCCCAGATGGAGTAACACAATCAACAAGAAAGAAATTAGGTCAGCCAACATCATCTCACCTGAGCTCAGATCAGTTTTCTGCTTCCATATGTAGGAAATGTTCATATCCTGCAAGAGCTTTTGAGTTTGTGTAAATCTACGTGTAAGGAGTCTCACTAACGTGAGCCTCGGCTTCAAATCATGGAACTGTCAATGATTTACTGCAAATTTATATTTGGATTTCACTGTCAAGTTGAAATCGCTTATTTATTTCAATTACACATACAAATGTAAGAATTCTGTATAATAGTTTTGTGACTGTTTTCTATTAATGACTAGAAAGAAAGCAATCTAAAACAAATCCATAGATCCATAAAGTAAAATAAAACTAGCTTTTCAATTAGGAAAAAATTGGCATCCTATAAAAGAAGAAAGCCTTAGTTTGCACTATGGTCTATGGTAGCTGATGCGCCGCAGTGGCTGAGCTGCATTATTGGAAGATTTAGCACATATCACATGTGGGAGGCAGTCTTTCACCATTTAGTCTTCTTTTTTTTCAGCTCTCTGTAAACTTTACCTTTTACAGAGTTTTGTGGTGGTCACTGAATGTAAATGTACCAACTTAGCTGACCACAGCAACAAATGCAACTTAAATTAGCAAGAGTTATAGGTAGGACAGAGTTAGCAGCTGTAGCTCTTCTATTACTTTGTTTGTATTAAAATTTACTAAAGTCACCTACGCTCACAGTTACAACTAATTTTTGCATTGGATCAGGAAATCTGAGAAGCCGCTAAGGATGAGCGTCAGCAGCAAGCGAGCAGCAGGGAGTCCTCTCCAAGCACTTTACACCAGACAGATAATCCAGGCCACACAAACACATCCCCACGGATTGCTTTTTAATGCCGCACAGACATGAGGGACATGAGGAAGGCCTTGGCCATGCACTACATTGACATAAACACCACACACTCACAATCACCATTACTTGTCTGCTCTTGGTAGCTGGAGTGGTGCAGTTTGAGCAATGAAAAAAGGGATGGTACAGGAATGCAGCAAATGAACAAAATTCCATTATCATTTACATTTACATTTATGGCATTTGGCAGACACCCTTATCCAGAGTGACTTACAAAAAAGGAGCGACTTACAAATCCAGAGCGACTTACAAAAAAACTGTCCTTCCACTTACTAATTTAAGTTAACATTATTTCATTAATTCAACAGAAATGAATTTGTTATAGATGATTTAACTTTCCTTTAAAATGTTATAATCCAGCATAATCCAGCACTGAGATTGAAAGTACTGAGTCCTCTGGAAACTCCAGAGTAAATGTCCACCTCTTGACCCACATCATGTTTCCCAGTGCGACGACAGCACTTTCGCGACAGCACTTTTGTCGTTAGTTCTCCATGTGCTTTTGTTATTGTCTTGCTTTTGTTTTCTCTTCCCCTGTTAGTTCACTGATTTTCATTTGTTTTGTTTGTTATCAGTGTCCTCGCTCATGAATTCCACCTCTCAGACATTTTGTTTTGGGTTTATGTTATATGCTTTTGTTTACATTACCATGCGCTTTTGTTTGTGCTCTAGACCTGACTCCGCCCCTGTCCTGTCATTGGTCTGTTACCTGATTGTGCCCGTATATATTTTGTCTGCGTATATCCTGAGGTTTTGTTGTCCCATTGTCTTATTGTGCATTTCTGTATCAGTTGGTTCTGAGCCTTGTTTTCTGTTTTTTTTTCTTTTACCTTTGTTTTCTCTAACTGTGAATCCGGATTATCCTCATGTAACACTACCTACCTATATCACATTTGTCGTAATAAGGACCATGCAGAGTTTACACACGTTGTGTCCTGCATCATCTAACTGATTGTTGTTTTGAGTTAATCATAATGTGTATATATTTCTGTGTCTGTCCTGACATGATTTTGTTTCTTGCCACCTAGTTATTCTGTGTGTGAGTATCAAGTTCTTTCATTAATATATGTTTCTTATTAAAAACCTTTGTGCATTTATATACTGGTTTCTCATACTTCCTGATTCTGAGTCATCACAGTAAAATTTTTTTTGATTCTCAATTTATCCATCCACAAATGTGATGCTAAAGGTGCAGAATAAGTAAGCTAATATTGAAATACAAAATTGAATCATCAAAGTTGGTTAATCATTACACTTTTCAAACCCAAACAGGTTTATTGAAGCCCTTTGGATATATAACTCACACTGAAGTAAAAATTTGTTCATATCCTTCACCAAATATTTTTATAAAGCAAGTTTTTAATTACACTACAATTCCCAATTGTGCACACCTCCAGACTCACTTATAATAACATCAATCCACTTTAACTCACTCATCTGCACTGATATGAGTCACAAAATGCAGTGGCACACAGGGAAGAGCTTCAACACTACCTTCTTTAGAACTGTTTCCTTTCAGCTACTGGGACAAGCAGTAGACCATACACACATAATTAACACACATCTGTTCCCATTTGCACAAAGATAAATTAATAACATAAAAATGACAGTTAAAACATGGTGCACTTTTTCTAGACAGTTTTTAATCTTTTAATCCATCTTTATATACCTATACTTACTGTTTTTTCCAGTCAGTTCTTAATAATAAACACCAGACAATTAAAGGTGAAGTCATTGATTTTGACAGCTGCTACCTGTTTTGAAATTTTAAAATTCAAACAAATACAGGTTAGACACTCTTGACCAATCTCACCCACTACCACAGACACTCTTAAACAATCCCACCAATCCCGCAGACACTCCTGACTAATCTCATCCATTACCGCAGACACTCTTGACCAATCTAACCCACTACTGCAGACACTCTTGACCAATCTTACCCACTACCGCAGACACTCTTGGCCAATCTCACCCACTACCGCAGACACTCTTGACCAATCTCACCCACTACCGCAGACACTCTTGACCAATCTAACCCACTACCACAGACACTCTTGACTAATCTCACCCACTACCGCAGACACTCTTGACCAATCTAACCCACTACCACAGACACTCTTGACCAATCTCACCCACTACCGCAGACACTCTTGACCAATCTCACCCACTACCGCAGACACTCTTGGCCAATCTAACCCACTATCGCAGACACTCTTGGCCAATCTCACCCACTACCGCAGACATTCTTAACCAATCTCATCCACTACCGCAGACCCTCTTAACCAATCTCACCCACTATCGCAGACAATCTTGACCAATCTCACCCACTACCACAGACAATCTTGACCAATCTTACCCACTCCTGCAGACTCTCTTAACCAATCTCACCCACTATCGCAGACAATCTTGACCAATCTCACCCACTACCACAGACAATCTTGACCAATCTTACCCACTCCTGCAGACTCTCTTAACCTATCCCATCTCCTCCTGCAGATACTCTTGACCAATCTCACCAACTACCGCAGACACTCTTAACCAATCCCGTCCACTCCTGCAGATACTCCTGACCAATTCATTATTAGTTTGGCTGTGTTTTATCCTGATTTTGCACAGGCTGCTATCCAGCCATACCTCGAGCCAGAACGGAGTCGCTGATACAGACCTAGAGCCACTATGAAGTCTAGCACTGCGGAAAGCCACAAAAAGGAAAGTGTGTGACTCAGCAGCACATTTTTTTCCTTTACCTTCAGGCCTTCATTTTTTTGCAGTTGCATGTTGGAGAAAACAGTGCCATCCTCTCCATTTTGTACACTTTTTCACATTTCTCAACGACCTTTCCATTCTAAACCTCAACACGGAGCACTATATTCCTCATCCCTTTCTCTAAATGTGCTTCCTAAAAAATGGAGCAGTGACTGCTAAACATCCCAATCATGTATGAATAAAAAAATTAAGAAACTCCAGCTGTGATGTTGGCTTCCATATTCCACATTCATCTATTCAGCAGGCTTGGAAGGAAGGAAGCTGGCAAGTTGATCAATGAACTTTAAAGGCTGTAATAAAATAGCACACATATCCAATCTTCACATGACCTCACTTCAGCCCACCTCTCTCTCTTTCTCCCTCTTCTCTGTCCTAATGGAGTCTTTCAGAGTTGGAGAGGGATGGCAGGACTCCTGACTGACAATAATCAGATTTGTCTGTCCAGCAAAAGTGCTCAGAGATAAAAGTGCCGTAGACTCTCCACACAATGACCCATTACTGACAGAGAGAGAGAGAGAGGGGGGAAGGGGGGGTGGGCTTGAACACTCTTGTCATTATCACTGCTACTGTCTGTCTTGATGCACTGGTCAAATGGGCACAAAAACGGATGATAACTGGTCTGTTTAGCAACTGAATCACTCTGCACCATCAGCCAGACCCGAGTCGCTGAGATAAAGCTCTTGTAGAAATAAATTATTGTCCTAAGCTTTTACAAAAATGAGAAACTTCTAATTACACGCCACAATAGAGCAAGCTGAAAATACAGGGCCGACTACAAATTATCAGATGGCTCACATTCAGCAAGTCCAATCCAATCCTAGTGCCAGTCACCTATTGTGGTTAATTCCATCTCATCTCATTTATAGAACTCTAATGACCTGGCTTTTGTGTCGTAACTTGGAATAGAGCCCTAGCAACACAAATTGCGTGAAGCAAGCAACAATAAAAACTTTATGCAAATGACAAGCAAGGGAGTGATGGTGGGTGTGGTTCTTTTTTTGTCCTCATTATGAGACATAATCAGTGTTTTTTTAGCTTTTCGTATACATTTGTCATCTCAGGGTGATACTCATCTGTGTTTTAAAAAAGCATTTGGCGATGATTGGAAAGAGAAATAATTTTTTGTTTATTCATACTCTAGTACGATCTATTTTGAGGTGGTAATGGAAAATAACACTCCATCAGTGATTCGGTGGGATCCATCAGGGGATCCACATCTGCTCCACGCAGACTCTCCAATGGAGTCCCACCAAGTTCAGTGCTGGGTTCTCTTCTGTTCTCTCTATACCCATTCTCTTGGTGAGGTCACATTGGTTTTTATACCACTGCTATGCTGACCCTCGACTCATTCTTTTTTTTCCCCTCCCTCCAACACCCATGTTTCTGCACGGATCTCAGCATGTCATGCAGACATCTCATTACGAATAGCTCATCAGCTGAAACTTAATTCCAGCAAGACTGAGCTATTGTACATCTCCAGAGACACATCCCCATGTCAAGATCTTGTGATCTCTCTGGACAACTCTCAGATCTCACCATCTGTCACTGCACACTACCTTGGGGAAACAACCATGGAGAACCACCTGTCCTTCTTGCCTCACATCGCTAAACTAACTGACTCGTGCCAGTTAATCCTCTGCAACATTAGGAAGATCCGGCCACTTTTTATTCACAGAGGCCACTCAGGTGTTTGTTCAGTCCCTTGTCATTTCAAGACTGGATTACTACAGCTCTCTTCTGGCAAGTCTGCCCCTGAGCTTTGTTAATAAATGTATGTCTTGTGTTTTTCATACTGTACTTACTTCCCAACTGGGTTTTTAGAGACTGATGGTACCCTCAGTCCCTGACCTAGCAAACTAGCATGCGGATGTTTTTATAGAGACTTCAAAGCATTGCTGTGCATCGCTCTGGATTACTTTAATTGCTATTTCACATGGGTGATATAGGTGTTGCATAAGCTTTTTCCTTCAATAAAGCGCTCTTGATGCTTTGTTCAACTCTACTACAACTCGACGGCTGACGTAGAGCGATTTGAGCAACACGAGAAAAAAGGAAGAATATTATATATAAGAAACCGACCAAGAACACAAATCAGGTACCTCACAGCATGTCACCATTTCTAGATATAAGAGTTAAAACCTGGCGGGTGTCAGTGGTGAATGCTAAATTGAGACTGATATTGCAAAAGTTAATTATAAATATTTAACACATTGGATCAAATTCTGATATTTCTCTAAGTTTCCATTTTCATGCAACAGCCGGCATATTTCTTAATTCAAAAACTCCTCCTATAAGGTTTTACCTCTGAAGCTCTGTCTCTGTCTAGTGCTCACACTCTTTTCTCATTAATATTTTGTAGGACAGTGGTATTGTGCCACAGGAGGTACAGAAGTGCGGTTCCCCTAGCATCGATCAAATACGTTCAGGATAAATAATTCAAATTCTCATGCTCCCCAGACAAATGTGAACAAGGCTTCTTAACTCCGACGTACTAACAATGTTCAGAGCTCACCTGCACGTGGGCTTTTTTTTCATGCCCGTTTTGAACCTTTAATGTCAAAAAGAACTGTCAGTAATCCCACAGATAAAAATGCAAACGTTCTCCTGAAATGAGAAGCAGAATAGAGGCCAGTTCAGCACTCAGACGATTCCCTCAGCCAGAGATTTGTTTTGGTAAGCACATCACACACTAGCCACTACAGCCAGCATATTCTTAGTTTTAATCAGATAGGAGAAAGGCTGGCCTGAGTACACTAATGAAACAGGGGAGCAGCTCTGCTCGGACACACGCGCAGTTCAGACACGTGCTGCGTCTCAGTGAGGTGAGAAAAGACGTGTAAGGAAGTTACGAGGACAGGAATATTAATCATTAGACAGGAATATTCCCTCCCCTCCCCCCAGCCCCCCTCCCCCCATAATACCTAATGACTTAACCCTCAGGTGAACGCATTCACATTACTCATTAACACAGCACATCTATTCTACATTATGTCATTAACTTTGTAATTTCTTCTCTCTCCATCGACTCCTCCAGTTTCTGGAATAATATCGAGATTTTATTAGCAATTCAGCACCCTTCAAATGGCAGTAAATAGACCTGAAAGATAATGCGATAAGAAATGGTGTTTTAATATTTATTTTACCCTCAGGGAAGGATTTTATGAATAATAATAGCCAATTTGACACGTTAGAGTGTTTATTGCTTAAACGCAACTATGTGATTAAAAACCCAGCCTGTTTAGATATTTAAATAAAGAACAAATTTTAAAAAAAAGAAGTACATACAAAATACATCCAAAATCTTCTCCAAAATGTAACAGTTCTGTATATTTCATATCTTCTTGCTTCTGATGTTAGTGAGTGAAATGGCACAGCGTGCTGTGTAATATATGATTATATTAGGTAAGGGTTAAACACAATGAGGCATACTGCTATAGGAAAACAATCAACAATGCATCACGGCACTAAAGTTGATTATTTTCCAATAACGGCATTCCCCATAGTGTATTATTTCTCTTAAACAACATCAATGTCAATGATTATAATTTTTATGTAGTTAAGAACAAGATGCATATTTTATCTGTGCTAGCTGAGCCATATATATATGTATATATGAGCCATATATACACCCAAATCAACTTTAAGCAAAATGTAAGCATGGCAAAATTTTTAAAAAGTATACTGTGCTGTAATTTATTACGATATCAATTTAATATCGTAATATTGCCCAGCCCTAATCACATGTATCGGAGCATTTTTTATGAGCATGAGTATGAGTAAACAAGCCTGATACCTGGTTCTATTATCAATATCAATGCATCTCCAATGCTAACAATATAGTGTGCTTCGAATATCTCATTCTGATAACAGACACATCCCTGTTGTGAGGACTGCAAAAAGGAATTAGAGCCTGAGGAAAATGTCATGTAGCAGGTCTGATATTGATGGTGCTCGGTGGTAATGAGGGAGAAGCAGTTAGCATGGCTGGCCTTGTGTTCGGCTTCAGATGATAACCTGGACGCGTTCCAGACTCCCGCCACACAGCCCTGATAACCCACGACGCATTGCACTTTTCACTTCAATTACACTTTAAATGAAATAATGTGTTCAGAAGGATGTCATTGAAATATTGTGTGCAATCAAGGAAGCAGGAGATATTTTACATCCATTATTAATAGGATTAAATGTGTCATAACATCACGACTGAATTGTTTATGTTACAATCTCAGGTACATTCATGCCTTTGGCTTATGGTATGTTTTTCTGTTCCAGGTTCACACCTATTATTCACTGATTGGCTGGATTCCAACTTCCTTTTAAACACAATACACAAACTCATGGCACTAAACTATTGCTTCTGCTTTGTCTTATTTGTTTGCGTTTGCACTGCTTGGATAGTGTTGTGTTTGCGAGTTTGGCCTGTCGTTGGTACATTTGCTTACTTCTTTACTCGAGTTTGCCTAACGCTTTTGATTTGGATGTTTGTGAGAGTCTCGGGATAGCTTTCAGATTCCTCGGTAGTTGAAAGACGTGTAATAAACTAGCAAACTAAGTACACAATGCATCTCAAAAAAAGTAACATTTTTGGCTAGCTTTTTTTTTTTTAGCTAAAATTGTAAATTGCAGTTTTTCCCAAAATTAACAAAGGCAAGGAACAACCAAATTAAGACATTTTTGTGATGGTGTATTTTATTGGAAATAATCTAGATCTAATGATCTAAATCAGTCTAATTATCCACTTGTACCACACAACATTTTTATCTTACTTATCTCACAATCAATATAAGCGTTATCTACGAGTCTTTAATCTACAAGCTTTAACACTTCTACTCTCTCACTGCATCCTTTAATAAAGCAGTCTTTCAGAGTCCCATTGGGATCTGTAGCAGCATCTGAGTGCTTAATAATGTAAGATTTAGTCCTTATTTAAGGAAGCACTTATGGAATTTTTGTTTAATTGTCACTATGTAAATTTTTGTTTCATCTAAGGCTCTAAAAATGCTTCCACTGTCATATAATATAAAGTAAATATTATAAAAGACTACATTTTGAGGATTTTTTCATGTTTATTACTAGTTAGAGATTCTGGGAAGGCTTGTTTATTTACTTTTACATTTAGGTTACGTAATTTACCCCTGTCCTGCTAGCGGTGCTTGTTATTTTGGCCTGGTCAACTACTGAAACTGTTCCACTCCTACTCAGTTCATTAGGGGGGGAAAAAGGAGTCTAATTAACTTGTGGTCTCATCTACTTTTTCATGTAAAAGCCTGACCACAGACCAGGCTGTAACAAACATTAAATACTGTACTTTCAAACACAAAACCATTTAGTGATACAGTGATACATATACAGATATGGCTGAGAACACAAAACAAAAATACTTGACATCTCGAAACATAAGTGGAAATGGTTTTATTTAGACTGCTTTCTGACCTTGCCTTGCCGTCTGCCTGCAAAAATCACATTGCGTAAGGAGCCAGTTTAACAAACGCAGTAAACAGTCTGCCTAAAGATGTCTAAAATCTTGCTAACTATCTAGACCTTGAACACGATCGAAGTTTTTAATGGCTACACATCATAGTGAAACAGACATAAGCCTAATCAATAAAGTTTAGGATTAGATACCGTCTGTCAAAATGTCTGCGATGCTTCATATCATCATCAAAACTGAGAAGAACGCTTATAGGCTCTGCTTGACTTAATAAAAGAAAGAAATTTACCCAAGAGGACAGAAGTGAGTGAATGAAGCAGTGATTATTTTTGTCATTGATGCTAGCGTGAACAGAGATCAGTGGAGTGAAGAGATTCGTGCTTAATGTCGTGAATGCGAAGTGACTTTTACCTCAGGTGATGAAACAGACTGATGGGGATGATGCTGATAATCAAAGTGAGAACTCATTTCCCATTTAAACTTAGAATTTTTGGCATTTTGGCATAAATTTTGGCAGCAATGTTTTTTACACAAGAAGTTGACTAGTCGTGGTGGAAAACATAGTAGTGAGTGCTTTGCGCTATATATATATATATATATATATATATATATATATATATATATATATATATATATATATATACTGATCAGCCATAACATAATTTGGAGGCCAAGTCAACACCTTGAACTCTTTGTCATGTTCCTCAAACCATTCCTGAAGAATTTTTGCAGTGTGGCAGGGTGCGTTATCCTGCTGAAAGAGGCGACTGCCGTTAGGGAATACCGTTGCCAGGAAAGGGTGTACTTGGTCTGCAACAATCTTTAGGTAGGTGGTACATGTCAAGATTACATCCACATGAATGCCAGGACCCAAGGTTTCCCGGCAGAACATTGCATCACACTGCCTCTGCCAGCATGCCTTCTTCCCATAGTGCATCCTGGTGCCATCTGTTCCCCAGGTAAGCGATGCACACACACCCGGCCGTCCACATGATGTAAAAGAAAACATGGTTCATCAGACCAGGCCACCTTCTTCCATTGCTCCGTGATCCAGTTCTGATGCTCACATGCCCATCATAGGCACTTTCAGCAGGGAACAGGGGTCAGCATGGGCACTCTGACCCATCTGCGGCTATACAGCCCCGTACACAGCAAGCTGCAATGCAATGTGTGCTCTAACACCTTTCTATCATAGCCAGCATTAACTTTTTCAGCAGTTTGTGTTACAGTAGCACTTCAGTGGGATCGGATCAGACGGGCTAGCCTTCACTCCCCACACGCATCAGTGAGCCTTGGGCGCCCATGACCCTGTCGCTGGTTCACCGGTTGTCCTTCATTGGACCAATTTTGCTAGGTACTAACTATTGTATACCAAACACCCCACAAGACCTGTCATTTTGGAGATGCTCTGACTCAGTTGTCTAACCATCACAATTTGACCCTTGTCAAAGTCCCTCAGATCCTTACGCTTGCCCATTTTTCCTGCTTCCAACACAACAACTTCAAGAACTGACTGTTCACTTGCTGCCTAATATATCCCAGGTGCCACTGTGAGTGAGTGTGTGTGTGTATATATATATATATATATATATATATATATATATATATATATATATATATATATATATATGCACCCTTAGGCACCCTATTTTTTTTAGTACAAACTTTGTTATAGATTTTTATTTTATGACTTCTACATTATCGAGTCAGTACAAAAACATTTTAGATTTCCAAACATTAGTTTTCCAGCACAAAATTAAATGTCTGTATGTCAGTAAAGAAAGCAGCATATTACGTAAGAGACCACTTCAGGCAAAAAAAACATAATGAAGGTTGCTGGGTTTTGCTGCAGCAATAAGAAACGAGTGTGCCAGCCAAAGTCTCCAGAACACTTTGTGGCTGGTTCTGCAAGATGCTCAGTAAAACTTACAGCTAATTTTTAAAACCGCACAAATTGTACCTAAGACTTGTACCTGCACAGTACTTAGACATTGTGAGTACTTGTCTTACTTAGACATTGTATATATATATATACATATATATATATATATATATATATATATATATATATATATATATATATATGTAAACAAGGCTAAACATAAGCACAGTGTTACTGTGAGAGAACAACACACTTCACAGTACTGACAGATTCACTGAAAGAGTAGCTCAATCATCTGCACTGAATTTAATTGCACGGCATACGCTATTTACTGTATGTGCTGCTAATTTCACTTTAATTAACTTTTTAATTAGACTTAAAAAAGAAAATGGCAAAAGTATTGTTCATGGTTAGCTTCGCGTATGAATCGGTGCCATTACTTGAGCAAACGGTCTGTGTTGACTTTTGACTGATCAGGTTAATTAAAGTAGTTTGATGACAGATTAACCAGATTAACAATTTCCACATCAACTAAAGCACATACTGGATATGGTATTATTCTGCTTGTTTGCCCGTGTATGCAGCGAGTGTGCGCGTAAGCAACAGGTGGCACTTTCATTGCTGCGCGTACTGGCTGATTTGCCGAGTGTGTGTATGCGGTGAAGGCTGATTATCCTCCTCTCAGAGTGGGCTTGTCTTCGCCTTGCTCATTAAAACAGGCCTGTGAGTAATCTACTTAAAGCTGTCAGGCATCAGCGCCGGCTTTCTGTGAAGAGCTAAAGCAAGGCGAGGAGAAATAAAAGCAACAGATTGCAGCAGATTGCACATTATTTTGTTTCTGCTCGGAAAACGGGACCTTTTAAGGAGCTGAAAAAAACAGAACGACACGAAATGTGCAGCCAGGAAATGGGAACGCACAACAATGTATGGCGTGACGGTTTGAAACCTGCCACTAGTGCAAATAATCGCTTTATTGTTTATTGTTTATTAGGCGCCACCTACCTAGTTCCTTATTAAACTGGCAGCTTGGTGTATATTGGAGGAAAAAAAACAATATCCACTCAGATGCTGGTTTATTATGTGCCACGTAGGTGTACCTAATAAACTGGCAATGCAGCATATATACTAAATATTGATGAGCTGCCTTGTTGATTTCTGTATGCTGAATATTACATGGCACACATGGAGTCTGCACTTCATTTCATTCCATTTTTTTATTTTTTTTTTTTTAGAGGAAATAAAAACCGAAAATCATATCACAGACTGTGTCGTCCAACGAGCAGCCAATATATCACCTTCTCAGGCATTTTTACTCACGGAAATACGAAGCTACCATGCATGGGTGATAATGCGCATATTAAACATTAGGGATTGAAGCAAGGAGGGACGGGATTTTATCCTCAGTGCAGGCTCAATTTACCGAGCGATCAGGGATTAATGTCGTTCTCTGTCTATAAATCAGCATTTCTATCAGGCCCCAGACCTCCTCAGCATGCTAATGGACAGCAATGAGAGCAGCTCAAGCGCTGAGAGGAACGAGTCCGCTGCAGTAATTAGAACTGTTTCCCCCACAGGTCAGAGAGAGAGAGAGAGAGAGAGAGAGAGAGAGAGATTTGTGAGACAGGGAGTGTATTAAGTAAATACTGTTTTGGGATTACTTAAGTAGCAAGCTTAGTTTTGAACCAATCTTAGTTTTGAACTTGATAGTAAAATTTGCCCTTAGAAACAAAGTCAAAATTTACAGGTTGCCGTTTTAAGATTTTTAAGATTCCAAACTCTAAAAAGAAATCTCAAAAATTCTAATTTCAGAAATACAGATTTTCTGTAGACCAGAAGTAGAGCATGTGGAAAAGTAGACACTTTCAGAATGGTCAAATAAATAAAAATGTTTTTAAATTGTACTCAAATAGCTAGTTTTTTACAATGATGTTAAACAGTCTATGCCGAGAATAACTATTTAGGTAACATTCTGGCTAGATAGGCTACAATATTGTTAGATTGCTGGCAAGCGTTAGCTAGCTAACAGACTTACTGCTTAAAAGGAATTCAGCTATTTCAGTAGAGCATAAAAATTTAAATAGGTTTATATCATTAAGGTTCATATCTTCCATTTTGACTCCACTTAACTCTACTCCATGTCTCTTCACTTCACTTCACTTCACTTCAGAGATGTGACTGTCACAGACAGCTAAAAGCTGAGTTCAGTCACTCTGAAATCGTCTACTTTTCCCTGTGCTTGGCCTTGAGGCTAATTTACATTAAATTTGGATTTTTGAGATTTGGATTTAGGGTGCTGAGTTTTTAAAGTCCCAAAATCATCACCTGTAATTTGAAATTAGATTTAGAAAAACTTTAAGGCAAAACTAGAAAGTTCACAATTGTGATGTGTATATAATTCAAATGTACAAAATTCATATTCACACACTCATGTCAGCTTCCAAGCTCCAATTCTATCCAGTTTCATAAAGCCACACTTTACAGCGGTCCATGTAGACACTTCCAGCACCAAGATGCAAAACCTGAAAACTTTCTGAAAAGTCTTTCTTTCTAATGCAAGACATTACAGGTGAATTGGGTAATTTAAACTAAATTTATAACAATAGATATCACAATCAGTCTTCACCTGTTGATTGCTGATATGGTATTTTCTGTATTTGAACTTTTTCAAAAATTTCATTTATTTGTATGCAAATGATGCATCATTTAAGTAACTATGAGTCAGTTTTATACTTAATAAAACCAAAAATCTAGTCTTGAATGTTGAATTATAATTGTGAAGACGCTCTCAAAACAAAACAAAAAAAAACACTTTAACAGTGTGTTGGAAAATAATTTAATTACTTTACTATAAAACACCACAGGTGATTATTCAGTATAAAATCTAACGTGAATTTGAAAATGATCAACAGTTCATCTGTAATATCCTTCATGTATATATATATATATTATTATTATTATATATTATATATATAAGGATATTATGGAGGAATTTTTCATCATTTTCAAATTTACGTTAGATTTTATATATACACATATATATATATATATATATATATATATATATATATATATATATATATATATATATATATATATAGGTATATGATTTTGCTGATTTTGAGGAAAAATATGGTGGTTTAATGTGGTTTTATCCTAGTACGTGTGCTTTATAAGGTATATAAATGAATTTGATGTATATTTCAGGAAACAAGCTTTTCAAACATATATGACATGATGTGACTGGAGTGGGGCGGAGCTTTAAGATAATGCAGTGGACATGAGTGGACTAAAACAGTGAAATTAAGTCAAATTAACACTTTCCTGTTGAATTTTTTTACTACATTTTAAAACAAAATACGTGTTATAAATGCACTTTATCAAAAAAAAAAAAATATATATATATATCTGAAAATCTGACTAAAATTGTTTGTAGCCTTGCCATAAGGAAGCGCAAATACACATGAAGGGGTTCATCTGAAGTCTAATCGCCCAAAGACCAAGCCAATTTTCTGAGCAATTGGGACAGAATTCAGGCTTCAATAGTGCAAATCCCCAGGAGCACAGGCATGAAAAAAAACCTCAAGTCTTTTAACCACATCACCTAGAGACTGCATGCCTCCAGTACAGTGCAGGTAGAATCAATCCTCAATTTATCCTCTTATAGTGAATTACTGAAATAATTACATTTCCCAACATCATATTTCATATCCACTGGAGGAGAAGAAGAATCTGAGGGAGAGAGGGAGAAATTTCCCTCGCACAGTCCCATACCATTATGTGAATAATGGCCCAGGAGAGGCAGTCAGAGAGATCCTGCTGGAGTGATCAGATTCCTCTCTAGTAATGAAAGAGTCAACCACGTTAATGTCTCTGAAATTACACCCAGAAAATGGCTATTTAAATGTAGCACTTGACCACAATAAAAACGAGTTTCTTTCTCCATTAGCTCAGCTATATCCTGCATCAAGCAAAGATTACACACTCCTGATTTCATTAGAGTTCAGCCAACGTACAATTACACCGGCACTGATGATTGACTGCAGCCAATAGTGATTTGGAACATTCAGCTAGTATCGCTCCGATGAGCTATCGCCGGAAAATTACCTGCAAATTATGATCTTTATATAAGCTGAAAATGACTTCTAGAAGAGAGAGTTACTTCATTCTCAGTGCTGTCTTTCATACACAAGCATTCCTGAATATGCTAAATATGGAATAAGAAGCAGCTTCGTAACACAGCAGTCTTTTTTATATCCAACTTTTTTTTACCTACTGCTTATTATTGTCAAATCGTGCATTACCACAGTAGGGCTGAGCGATATGACGGTATAATATTGATATCATCATAAATTATGTCACAATACACTTTTCTGAGATGTTAGATATCATAATATCTTGATAATAATCGCAAACTGCAAGCAGCTGATGTGATGTAAAGATTTCTACGTAATATGTAAAACTGTAAAAAAAAATTAATTAAATAAAAAACTTTTACAATTTTTTCTTTTTAAGTGTGATTTTCACAGTAAACGAGCTTCTTACGAACTGTTTTCAAATAAGCTTGGGTACAGAGCAGCCATACAACAACAAAATTACTTTTCATCAAAAGATGAATCCATGAGTTTGAATAGAGAGGATTATAATTACATCACAGCGGGAGACCTCGAGCCTTCATGTATTAATCATGACTGGACCCGTCAGTAGTCTGGCCACCTGGGACAAGCAGATTTCATACCCGGGGTAGTTTTTATAATTCATTGTTGCCTGGAGAACAATCATGTTTTAAAAACCAGAAAAAGGAAAAAAAATACTTCTTATTTACTTTTTGCATGGAATTTGTTAGGTACAGTTGAGGCCAAAGGTTTATATACACCTAGGCTACTCCCGGTTAAGTCTTAATTATGACAACTGGCCAATCAGGAGCGTCTGAAACTCATTACATCAAGTTGTGGAATCTTCCAGACTGTTTACAGAGACAGTTAACTTGATGTATGTAAACTTTTGACCCACTGGAATTCCGACAAAGTTGAACTAAATAAAGATTCTAGGCTCGAATAATATTTTTTGGTTGCAATGCAGGGACCAAACACCTCACCTCATCAACACATCTCCTAACTGAAGTAACTTGCAGATGTGTTGTCATAAACATGTCCAGACTGATACTCATTATTGGCTCAAGATAAGATAAAATAAGAAATATACATCTATTATTAACACATCTATTATTAACAAATACTGATCAGTATCCGGTATTAGCTACAACTTTCTAAAGGGAATACTTAATACATTACAGGCTAACCCAGAGGAACACTTTTAAATGGGACTTTAGCCGTGTGACATGTGTTCGATTCACTGCCACTGAAATTCGCTGTGCAATCACTACTATTGGACTGAGCCCTGCAGCTGCCCCACGGAGAGCCACCAACACGAGCACACAGGGAAGTCAAGCGAATTGGGCTATTAATTAATTATTATATTCTTTAGCCTCATTCATCAGATCTATAGCAATGCCTTCTAGAGACCTAGAAATCTCAGAAACATTCTTCCACCCCACTGTACTCATATTAAGTATATTACTAATAGTCTTTAAGTGCTGTGAGCAAGCGGCAGGCATGTGTACTTCAATAATAACAAAGCTCAGTCCAAATGAAATGAGCTGGAGAAGCAGAATTGAGCAACTGATTGTTTGAAAGTAGTTAGAAATCTGAATTTAGACACGATTCGCATGCAGTTCTAACAGTTTTGTTGTATTTTACATTAATTAGCTTATAAGCACTACCCAGGGTGCGCTGATTTTTTCACATGATTTGACTCAGCAGGATAATTAAAGACTAACCTTGAAAGTGTAACCTTGACTCATATAAATTCATACTGAATTTGTACAAATAATACATATGTAGTGTTATGCATTTACATAACATTGCATTATTCAGTATGTTTAGTGGAAAATATATAAGGAATAAAACACTTGCTGTTACTGGAAAATTTTTACTGGAAAATAAACAACGACCAGCTGGTGCGACGTGGCCGAACACTGAAGGTGATTATTTTGTAAAAACAGCACATCCCAGTACAAGCGTTTTGCTGATGTATAAGAGAAATAAAACGCTTCGATTTATTCGATTTATAGCTACGTTCAGCTATGTTGTGGAATATCTGCGGAACAAGTTTTCGTTATCGTTTACATTATAACAGCTATAAACAATTATCTTTCTCTTTTTTCTCTCTCTCTTGAAGTTCGTAAGACAAATAAATTCAGAGAAACTGTAAAGCTCTCCGTCCTGACGGCATTACAAGTTCGTGACTGTTACAACATGTTGACACTGGAGACTCCTTCCAAAAATGCTAAATAAACGTCGCCTCACAGAAGAGTTCACAACCTCAAAGATTCCTCACACACGCGGAGCGTCCGCCATACAAGAAACGATAACGTATTAGAACGAGAGCTTTAATATAAACACGTGATTTGAATTAATACTGTCAGATCTGCTGTTACAGAAGATTAATCAACACCTTCCGACCAAACCAATAAAGAATATTAAAACATTATTGTATAAATACAGCATTTCTTTCCCAAAATGGTCCTGTTATGTGCACGTGTACCAGAATGTAACATTCAACTCTATTTAAATTACCATAATATTTATAAAAATCTTTTTTTTTTTGTTATTAAAAGCTCTTGGGAGAAATTTGAGTGTGTAGATGTGCTCTTATCATGTCTTGTTGTTCTGTATGTTATTGTGTCTTAAAATGAAAGAGAATATCATTTTCCGGTATGAAACAAAATGTTGCTTGTCTTCTGTTATTACGCTAATTTACTAATAGAAGGGAATGGGTCGGTGTAAGGCTTGGGGCACTCCTAATTTACATATTCATAAACTCGGAATTGCAATTCTAGGTACTTCTGTGCTTTTTTTTTTCTCTCATCTGATGACAGTTATTGTAACCTGCAGGCAATTTACGACTTTAAAAGTACAAACCGTCCACTGCTAAATTTAAACATATTTGTTATTTAAGAAGAAAAGACAGAATGAAAAGACGAGGTCATTTCTGTGCAACAGCTGAGGAAACCTGGGCGATGGCTTCTACCATTTGTTGTGCATAATAAGAGAAATCTGGGCTGCTTTTGAGTTATGACCCTGAAGCATTCAGACAAAAAATTGCAGCCATGAATCTCCTCATCCCTTCTGTTTTATAGCATTTCAATATTTCAGTGGCAGCACCATGCCAAGAAACCTTAACCTCACCCCAAACACCAGCTGGCCATCTGACCCCCTAGCGGAAAACAGGATTTTTAATTAAAACTTGTACCTTCACTACGACTACTTTTAATGTAGATAATAATTTTTTTTTTTTTTTTATTCCAAATGAAATAGAGTATACCCTGGGAAGTAAGAGTTGCATCTTCGAATGAAAATGCGGTGCAAATGGAAAAAAAAAAATGAATGATGAGTCAGATTCATGACTAAATCTTCACTTTTTCCTGCTTGTCCAATTTTTTTCCCCCTTGCTCTCTCTTTGCAAAGTAAGTCCTGAGCGTCCAGATGAGCACTCCTGCGCCAGCAAATGCACTTTTACTTACTGGTGATTCAACACTACCCATCCATTTCCCCAAACAGCCGAGCACCTTGAGTGTGTCCATCTGTGTGCACATATGGAAGTGTGCTAGCCTGTCTCTCTCTTTTTTTTCTTTTTTTTTTTTGATGCCAGCCACTTTACATTTGATAGCTCGCCAGTTGACAGAGTGCTTCTCCGCTAAGGATTCCATAGAAAATGTGACAGAGGTGCGCATGGACAGGCCTGCGCACAAACGCAGAGAAAAAAAATACATAAACAAGTAACACATTTAAATAGACATGAACATACATGAGTACACTCTGTTCACAGACTATGAAGCAGGGTAGTGGCTTGGTAAATTGCTTTGGAAATGAGCTGCGCTTCATAGGCTGAGCTTTGTCGAGCCTCCAGCACTTTCCTCAAGCCACTGATGACTAGACAGCCACAAGAAGCTGTTAACATCCTGTGGAACTGTGCAGGGCATTAAGGAAAAAAAAAAAAAAATGAAAGTAAAGTCACCACTTTTCCATTACAGGTTTGGGTTAAAGTGAGCCAGAACAATCCGAAACGGCGTTCCAGCACCCTCAGTAAATTGCAGGGGGTAAAAATTTGAGTTTTTTTTTTTTTTGCTTGTACCTGCGGTGTGACAAACAGCAGGAAACTCTAGATTGCAGGTGTGTGTATGAGTGTGTTTGTATTTACATCTTGTTGGGGGCTTTATTTCTTGGTTTTATACCTCAGTCTCCACAAGGATAGGAATGCTTGCCATTTTCACCTTGTGGGGACATGTGATTGGTCCCCACAAGGAAAATGTTGTTGTTGTTGTTGTTGTTGTTGTTGTTGTTGTTTTTGGGTTGTCTGTACATCCATCCCTCTGAGATTTTCATCAGCAGGATATTTCAAGAACAAGTGGTTGAATGTTTATAGGATTTATATGGAATTATCACCGTTGTCACTGTAACCAACAAATGAACTGATTCGATTTTGAAATTGATCCCAACATGGTCAAGTTTTGAGCAAGGTCACATGTCTACAACAGTTTTTCTTCTTGTCTGAAGTATATTTTAAGGGTATTTCAGGACCAGGCAGTGGAGGCATCCTCGTCAACGCTTTTAGTGTTGACTTCTTCTAAACTGCAGCTTTTCTTTAAAAAAAATAAATGAGCCAAATTTTTTTTCTGTAGACATAAATATTAAATCAAATATGAGAGAATCGCACAACTAAAATCTAGGACTATGACAATAAGAAAGTTTGAGAAAGTGTGGCAGCATTTGATTTCGATTATTTTGTTAATTAGAGCTACTGCTATTTTCAAGTTCAGTGTCCAGTGTGTTTAGGACAGTTTCCATCTGCACTCAAGAACATGACAATGCCTGAGTCCCTAGGAATAAACATTCAACTGAAAAATAAAGACAGAAAAAATAAAGTGCGGTTCAAACTTCTGACACCACTGCTTCTACTTTCCATTCTTTTCTAATTTCTTGTACAAAAAAAATTTCATTACAGATTTATATTATCAGCCACAACTCAAGTGAAAAGTAGAATCTTAGAAATATTTACTTCTAAAACTTCTTTTTATTTCCAATTTTAAATAAAAAAAAAATCCCAGATGTTCAGTGTGGCCTCAGACTTTTGGACTGCACTATATACTGTAAGCAGTAACATGAAACTGTAAAATGAATCTGAATATACATCATATAGAATATACTAAGAATATACTACAAGGTTCACAGCTTTACCTAAAAAAAGTTTCTTCTGTCATTAATCAATCTTTTATTATGTTGTCTGTTAATATTTTTATAGGACAAAGTTTTACAGTTACAAAAGTTTTGGTGATGCTGATATTCCTCAAACTCACATGCGTAGGTTGAAAAAAGCCAGTAAATCAGTCGCAAAGTATCAAGCGCATTCGCAGTACAGCTAATTTACATTTACTAACGCACACAAAACTCCATAAAAGGAGCTTAAAATGACAAAATGACAGCTAAATGGTGAAATTGTGCCTCCTAAGTGTGACGTACGCTAAATCTTAGAGTAATGCAGCTCAGCCACTGCAGCAAGTCAGCTACCACTGACACACACTAACTGTTCCTCCTTTTATAGGGTGCCGTTACTTTTGTCTTCATTGAATAGCTGGTCTTATTTTGATTTCTTTCAAGTCATTACTAAGCATGACATAATGGTTACTGAATTTGAGTGTGTTTAGTAATGAAATAAATAACGCATATCGCAGTAACTCGCAGTAACTCGTCGACAGTTATACGAATTTAAGCTGATCAATCAAAGTTCACGTTAGTGGGTACACCAATGTACACAACCTCAGGAGCTTTTGTAGGATATGAATATTTTCACCAAAGTAACAGTTTAATGAATGCCACATTCCTTTGTGTAAAATGTCCCCAGGAACAATTTACAAATAAATTTATTCATATCCAACCTGATAAATGACACATGGCTGCGTTTATGGTTCTCTGACTTTAATGCGTGTAATTGGTACTATGCAACATTAAATGCATGCTAATCATGAATCAAGTTCATTAATTCATTAACAGTTAAAAAAAATAATATCCCTTTTCACCAGAATCACCAATGATGCAATTTAAAGTAGGCTTTCCTGTCCATCATCACATGCCTTTTAAGACAGGATAGGAGACATTTTCTCCCAGATGTTGAATAACTTGCCCTAACCTCCATATTGGCATTCTGTCTCCCATCAGCAAGCGAACCTTGAGAGGAACCAGATTCATGGTTTCTTAATCATGTCGTTTTTCCTTGCCACTGTCACCTCTGGCTTGTTCATTAGGGATCCAGACCTGCCATCTGGATTTCTGTAAAGCTGCTTTCTGACAACATCTATTATTAAAAGTGATATATAAATAAAATTGAATTTTGGAACCTTGTTTCTGCGGAGAAGTGGAGCACAGTCTGGGCAGTAGAACGAAGTCTTGCCAAAGGGGTTGAAGCTCAACTGGCCAGGTGAGGGATTAAATGTTAAAGTGTTATACAAAATGAAAGCCTCTTCAGGGATCAGCGCTTGAGCTATACATATCCAAGCTGTTGTGCTCTAATACGACTGAGCTGGAGAAGCATCGGAGACTGAACTACCTCAGGTGCATGTCATTTCTATTATTAATCACTGAAGACAGACTCTATGGCCAAAAGTTTGTGGACACCTGACCATCACACCCATATTTGGGTGTTCCTCAGAGTGTTGCCACAAAAATGGTAGCAAGCAATTGTATAGAATGTCTTTGTTTGATGTAGCATTACAATTTCCCTTCACTGGAACTAAGAGGCCCAAACATGTTCCGGCATGATAATGTGCGCAAAGCGAGCTCCATGAAGACATGGTTTGCCAAGGTTGGAGTGTCTGAATGGAGAAATTCCCATAGCTACATTCCAAAATCTAGTGGAAAGCCTTCCCAGAAGAGTGGAGATTATTATAACAGCAACCTGAAGACAAAATCTGCAATGCGAAGTTCAAAAAAGCACATATGAGTGTGATGGTCAGGTGTGCACAAACTTCTGGCCACATAGCGTAGCAAAAAAAGCATCGTCAAGGGGATTTATTTATTTAATTTAATTTGAGTTACATCAGATTCTGTCCAACCAATCAACCGGACAAGGGGGCGTGTCTAGTTGCCTGTTCATTCAGAATGTTTTCCATAGCATCACGCTAACATTCAGCCTTTCCAGTCTAAGCATAGAGTCTGCATGTGGTTTGGGGTGTGGCTTTGGAGAAAAGAGAGTTACTGAAGGAGGTATTTGCCTTAATTTTGCATTTCAAAACAAACTCCAGCAAATCTCTGCCAAATTAGTTGACTATACCTTTAATAAATGACCAGCAGTTTGTTTAAAAGTATTTGCCTTAATTTTGCATTTCAAAACAAACTCCAGCAAATCTCTGCCAAATTAGTTGACTATACCTTTAATAAATGACCAGCAGTTTGTTTAAAAGTTTCAACAAGGAATAACTGATTATATGCACGCAGAGTACATTAACAAATGTACAGGGAGCTGATTTACTTTAATTAACAAATAAAAACACTCCCATAACAGACGTGATTCCGCATTAGTTTATAACCTGGAAGTGATGTCATGATATAATATGACATCATAAATAATAAAATAACTAGTGAGGCTCCCTCATTAATTATTTTATTGCAGAGTAAAAATAAAAAATTATGTTTAAATGGTGCTTATAACTTTAATTTTTAAATAAATATATTTCACTGTTACTTTAATTTGTTTCGGCAAAATAAAGGTTAAATAGAAAATGAACCAAAAAATGTTTTTTTAAAAAAAATAAATAAATAAATAAAATAAAAATGATAAAAGACTCTTGTTATGAAATATTCAGGCTTTCAATTATTCATCTTAAAAAGGAGAAAATCAATGTCTTTTTCTGTAGTCATTTTGAACCTGCAGGCTACAAGGGCTTGATAATTGATTGTGCACTTTTATTAATTTAGACTTTGTTCCTCAAAGGCAAAGCTCCCTGCCTGTGACGATGAGGCCGTCTATTAAATAGGATATTTAATGAGACTTCTCAGGAAGTGTGAAACTACCAATCGGCAAACAGCACACTCGTGTTCCTTAAACTCCTTAAACTAGCTATGCTTACTAAAAAACTAGGTTGATAGTCAAGGAAAGTTAAACATTTGTTTTTGCTTCAAACTGTTTCACACATTTACTGTACATTTAGTCGTTCTCGTAGTAAATGCTCAGTCTTGTGAATCTAACTTTCCTTTTTGTGTAGCGTCTTATTATCACAGTAAGCGCTTTATCCCTGTCAGGGTCGCGGTGGATCCGGAGCTTATCCCAGGAATACTATCATGATGAGGTGAGGATACACCCCGGACGGAACGCAGTTCCCCTGAATTTTGAGGGGACTCTGTGAAAGTTAAAAGTTTTTTCCCCCAAAACTTTCTGACTGTTAATGTGCGACGTCATACCAGGAACCCCCTTAAAAGGGGCCCCATTTCACTAGCATGTCTGAAAGTTTCTTTTGAAATATCGCACTTTTCAAAACGAAGAGAATGTAGCTCTCTGAAAACTAGACAAAAAAGAGAAAACAAGAAGAAGAAAAGAAGAAGAAGAAGAAGAACTGGGGTAAGTTTCACCAAAGATATCAACTGTAGGCTAAGCTATAACGCTAGCACATCATCATTTTGGCAAGCTAGCAGCTAGGTAGGAGATGGCGCTTGGTTCGGAGCATGTAATGTTAATTATTTAGCTAGCTTTCTTGGTAGATTTTTCATGACAGTCATTTTTTTCAAATTGTCTTGATGGCTTGGTGTTTTCATGGCTTTATGATATTATCATATAGCTGTGGAAAAAAAAGGTTTAAAATTCTAAAATGCTTTTTTTGTGGATTTCTGTTTCTTTATAAAGGCATCTGGGTAGCATCAACTTAGACTCTAGAATTATCACCTGTCTACTTAACACAAGTATTTAAATTGTCTTAACCAGTAGTATATAGTAGTCAACCTTACTACTGATCTTTAGCGTTCAACAATCAAGTTTACTGTAATGACATGAGTTTTATTCACAATTTAAATTTTGGAAAAAAGTTAAAGGCAACTAAGTAAAGTCAACATATTACAATTTACAGTGCGTGTGTTACCAGGGATTTGCGTTCTGCATTTGTATTAGGTATTTTGCTGTTGAACTCTGCAAATGGTGCAATTGGGTCCATGCGTGTTCAATCATTACTGTATAATTTCCCGTTAATTGCCTATTAGGGTTATTCTAAAAATGCCAAATGAGGTGCCAGCTCCTGGCTGTCAACCAGCAAGTGTTTTATTAAGTAATGATTTATACTTGATTCATAATAGAAAAACTATCATTTTATTCTTTAAAGAAATTCCTGCTTTATTAATTCGCCTTGACTACTGACAATATTTGATAAAACAATCTGTAATTTGTATTTGTGTTGTTGTTTTTAGGACAGGTTTAATGTGGGTGTATGAAAGTGTACGACACACCACACAGTATAACAACAAAAGTCTTGCAATAAATAACGACACTATTTTATCGCCGTACCCCTTTGCGCTACTTTGTATGCAGCGGCTGCATTAAGGCCATTGCACCAAAGTCTATATCAGTTAATCCTTTAATGTGCAGAGCTTAGGGAATAGCTGTCCGTATCTGTGATGTGAGGACTACGCGCTTACCATACTATCACATCCTTGTTCCCCTGCAGAAGTCTGTGCACATGTCGCCTGCGCGCGTGGTAATTTGCTGTAAGCTGTCGTGTTAATAGGGTGGTAATGGGAGCTTCCCAGGTGAGCCTGTGATGACAGCTTGCATATGGTTTGTGCTGATGACACACAGTGCAGTGGAGAGGAAAAGCTCACTGGCTCAAAAGTTGAACAGGGATTATGGCCACAAATATTTAATGCTAAATAGCCTAAGCGATTACAAGGCTTTCCTAAGATATTTAAAACAATATCCAAATATTACAACCATAAAGCTACTAGTATACTATTGTTATGTGTATGTAATATAATACTAAAGCTGTTAAGGGCTACTATTGCACCACATAGCACTGTTTTCAGCTCCACCACTGTTGAGGCCATTTAACTATTACGGTGTAATAGCTGTAAAATAATTGTACAAGTAACATGGAAAAAATATGTAGAAAATAAAAAAAAAATGGTTTAAGCCACGGCTTCAGCACAAGTGTGTTAAATAGCTGTCTGGAAAAGTGCCTCCCGGTTCCGAATGCTTGTTTGTGTTTAGGGTCTCCTGTCAATCATTTCGTAATCATTACCCAGCGCTCCTTCACTCCACCTACATCTCTTCCCTCTTATCTCCTCTTTCCATGGACACCTGCAACACCATGGAAGAAATCGCACAGACAGAAGTTTACATGAATTCGGCAATGAGACAGGAGTCAAAAAAGCAAAAACCTAACACACAGAGTGATAGTGTCACTCAAAATAGCAAGAGCATGACACAAAAGCTGCATGCGCAAATAGCAGCACGTCGATGATGCACGAACGTTAAAAACGAAAGCACATGAAAGCTTGTGCTTGGTACATGAAATATTCTAAAAAGTCAATATTATAGCTTCTTATTAAATTTCATGGTAGGGGCCTGATCATTTTTGGATGTAGTAGTAAAATATGGATAACAGTTTCATAGTTGAGGCTGGTTTACTTTTCACCAGTTTTTTTTTATTTTAACTCGTGAAGATGAATGATGAGGCAATGTCTATGTGACCTAGAGATCCATTTAAATCCACAAATTCCAAGTTTCTTGTGAATAAATTCCTTAATCAAATTACTTATCTGTTATTTAAATTATCAGTTGTTGTTATAAAGTAGAGTAAGAAGATGTTAAATGTTATGTTGTTCCACACAGTTTTGTTTTACATTAAATTATTGGGAAAAAAAGAAAATCAAACAAAAACAGCAAATGATAGAACGGTCCTTCTAATATTTTAGGCTTTTAAGCTGGTTAATAACAAATAATACTACTAATAATACTACAGTCTTATGAATTGAAAAAGGCTAACAGCTTTTTTATTAATATAAATACTAGAGCTGGAAATACTAGAACTAGTTCAAAAATTAGACATTTTAATAGTCAATTATTCTTGTGCATTAATCAACAAATAACTGATTAATCAGCTTTGGCTTATGAATGTTTATTACAGCTGTTCATATTTCTAAGCCACATTTAAACCAATTAATTGATTCTTTTTCAATTAATTCACATGAATAACTGACTATTGGAGCCGTATTATTCACTTTAAAATGATTGGCCTTTGATTGGTTAAACTTGTCATGTTACTTTTTTTTTAAGTTTCAGAATGGCAGTGAAAGCCGTGATGTGGTCTGCATATGAGGATTTTTTCCCCTGATTTTCTCCCTAAATTAGTGTTGCCCAATTCCCACCCACCAGTGAGATCTCCTCTATCATATAACTGCTACCAACCCAGGAGGGTGAAGGCTATCACATGCTTCCTCTGAGACACGGAGCCAGCCAAGTGCATCAGTTCGAATTGCTGCTCATGCTATCTGCCCCCTTCCACATATACGAGCTCACAGGGCAGACAGTGTATTTCATCCCTCCTTTCCAGACAGCACGGCCGGTGTTGCTCTCTTGGACTCCTGGCTGACGGGGCATCATCGGGATTCTGACTCACGATCTCTGAGCAAACTGTTGCACCACTCGGGAGCCACTTGCTCTGCATATTATTACATGGAATGCCTTCTAGAAAAGGAACGCATTCAAACATTTAAAAAAAAAAACCTATTTTTGGATATTTTTGGTTTGCAAAGCTAAAGGAAGACAAGTGAACTAAATTATACATCAGTTAAATAATAAATTATACATCAGTTAAATAAATATTAATAATAATGGCAAATGGGTGTATAGTGTAAACATTTTGTGCACAGAAGGAAGTACAGAATTGTGCCACTGAGCTGCAGTTTGGGAGGAATCCGTCTCGACCCCTCCCATCTTTCCCAGCAAAAGACCGAGCCCACAATCGATCCGGCGTGAAGACTTTAGTATATGAGCCAAGTGAGAAAACGCCCTTAGTCTTGCAGCACTTCGATACACGTCTTGTGTAAATCTCAGCTGCTTCAACAGCTCTATGCTTAGACTCGATTCTGCCTCATAATAAATCTCTTCGAGAAAATAAATGAAAATGTAAAGATATTCAATTAGTAATGAGTATTTTTTTTTTTTGTGCTTAAGCATATTTTTTTCTAAAAGGTAAACGAGTGACACTAATCTGCATGTCTGATAAGCAGTACTTAATATCTTCTGTTCATTTTTCGGACTTTCTAAAACCATGCACTGAAACTTTTCACTTTGTGAGAAAATGACACGACGGCGCTGTATCAGTCTGTGAGATAACACACTAAATGTACCACAAAAAAAAAAAAAAAAGCGAAAAGCTGCAGCAGCATCACCGCGTTCAGACTCAGCAAAGCGTTTCAGACTTTCTGCACGGTGCAGAGGACAACTGGCAGAGGCTACCGTTTCCCGAAAGAGGCATCTGGCATGATGGATGACTAAATGCAGATGATGGATGACCAGGTCAGTCAGGCCGGGTAAAGCCATTAGTAAAGCTTTTACTGAGATGTCCGGCCACCAAGATCGACTTTCCTCTGACTTCAAGTGCAGAGTGTAAATGAGCAGGCTGTTTTCACGACTACACGTGCACTTATCCGTGTGTCTCAGTTTGCATGGTGCTCCTAAACAGCCTTATGACAGTGCAGAATGGTGTTTAGGTAGATAATATGTGAGCATGGAAAGGCTACATACAGCTGTATGTCTCTCCTTTTCCTGTTCTCGCACAAATGGCTTCAGTGTTTATAGTTAGATTTGTTATGAGACCCGTAACATCCAACAGGAACTCTGGGCATCTCCTGTAGCTGTACATCGCTGTACATATTTCACCGGGAATAACGAAGCTGCAGGTCGATATGAGGTGTTGTTATGATGATGTCATGTAAATGATGTTAAAGAAATTCAGAAATAAAGTAAGCTCTGGGGTTACGATGATCAACTGAGAGAGAAGAAAAACAGCACTGAAATTCACAGGCACAAACCTGCGGGAAACGAGTTTCAAAGACGAGCATTGATACAATTCCCCTCCACACACACACACACACACACACACACCTTAGCATCTGAGTTAGTGTAAAGGGGGATCACTTACAAAATTCAGATGATAATTGTGTGAAATGTGTTTAAAAGGTGAGCATTCAAGTGATTCCCCTCCACACATAGAGCACACACACAGACACACACACAGTTAGAAAGGTCTGATTCGTGGTAAATGACTTATAAAGTCAAACACTGATTTGACTGCCCTCCACACACACACACACACACACACACCTCAGCATTCAAATTAGTGTGCGTGTGTGTGTGTGTACGTATGAAATATATACTTATAATAAATGTATTGCATAAAAAATCCTGTAAACGAGTTTAAAAGTCGAGCATTGACATGATTGCCTTACACACACACACACACACACACACACACACACACACACACAGAGTTCACAGGCTCTGAGTTGTGTATGCTACCAGTTAGAATCTTATTGGAATCACTTATGAAATTCAAATAATAAAAGTGACACACAAAATGGTGGTAACGAGTTTAAAAGTCGAGCATTGATACTACTCTCCTCCACACACACACACTCTTCAGCATCCGAGTTAGTGTGTGTGTGTGTGTGTGTGTGTGTGGAGGGAAATCATTTAGGAAATATATGCGTATAAATGTATTGCACAAAAAATCCTGGTCAACGAGTTTAAAAGTCGAGCATTGATATGACTGCGCGCGCGCACGCACACACACACACACACATACCGCAGCATCCGAGTTAGTGTGTGTGAAGAAGAATCGCTAAATGACGCGCACAGAATCGGGTGAATGAGTTTAAAAGTCGAGCATTGATGCAATTCTCCTCCACACACACACACAAACACACACACGCGATCACGCGCGCGCTGCAGCGTCGGACAATAGTGTGTTACCAGTCAGTCAGTGTGTGTGTGTGTGTGTGTGTGTTACCATGTCCGGTGCAGCGATGCTGTCTACTACAAACACTCCTCTGTCCTGAACAACGTTTTTACATCTCTCTCTCTCTCTCTCTGTCTCTCTCTCTCTCTTTTGTCCTACCTGTTCAGATGTCGTGTCTCAGGCGCGCGCTGTCATCTCTCCCACCTCACACTGACTGAACTTTGAGTCCGTGCGCGAGCCGCAGTGCTCTTTTCTTTTCTTTTTTTTTTGCCTCGCTGCGTGATGGCTCGCGCACCTCAGATTCACCTCAGATAGAAACACGTCAGTCACTCAGAGCTGCTCCTCATCACACACATTAGAAAACACACCACCATCGTATTCCAGCTTCCAGCACGGATCTCCTCACACGTGTGTGTGTGTGTGTGTGTGTGTGTGTGTAGCGGTGTGGAAGGGTTAAAACAACAGGAAGTGCATGTCGAGTGTTTTCTCGTGCTGTTACAGAGTGCGCGCGTGAGAGCTGTCTGTAATTACTACCCAGCGCACGCGCCCGTTCAGCGCGCGACCCACTAAATAGCCAACACGAGGCATCAAAACCCACTTCATAAAAAACTCTGTAACACAGAAGCTACACTGAAAGTTGCTCATTTCTAAAAACACAAACATGTTAATAATGAAAGAGGAGAATACCATTCTGTTGCTATGTATCATGTTTATTGATTTATGAATGTAGTAGGCTATACTTCGAATTTGTTTAACCTATTCGTGTATACACCCTGTGAAAAAAGCTGTTATACACCCTGTGAAAAAAGCTGTTATACACCCTGTGAAAAAAGGGTACTAAACTTCACCTTTCCTTGTCACTAGGGTACTACCTTTTGGTACAGCTGGTAGGTCGTTTGTACCGTTCTTCTGTATCTTTTACCTTGAAAAGTGTTCACACAAAGTAGTGGTCCTTCAAAGTATTACTCTGGAAGCTAAAGATTGGCCCTTAAGGTCTAGTTACCAGGGGACTTGGGGCACAAGGCAGGGGACACCCTGGACAGGGTGCCAACCCATCGCAAGTATGGGCACAATCACACACACACACATCAATTCACACACTGTGGACAATTTAGAGATGCCAATCAGCCTACAACGCATGTCTTTGGACTGGGGGAGGAAACCGGAGTACCCAGAGGAAACCCCCGAAGCACAGGGAGAACATGCAAACTCCACGCACATGCGGCGGAGGCGGGAATCAAACCCCCAACCCCCGGGGGTGGGAGGCAACAGTGCTAACCACTAAGCCACTGTGCCCCTCTAAGGTCTACTTATGTTCCTTAAATCATTTTTAAATGTATGCTACATTTACATTACCACACACTAAAGCAGCAGATGTCAAACATTTTGGACAAACGACCCCAAATGGACATGTTCAATTTCTTCAGAGAAATGTGTCTGTTTTTATTGCTGAACTCCAAAACTAGTGCAGCGTGTCAAGATAGCAAAAAAAAAAAAAGACTGAAATAGCATGTATACTTTTCATTTAAATGTGGCTTGTTTGAATGCGACTCCCAGGAACATTTCAAAACAGTAGCAAAAAATCCATTCTTGATAGTTAGAGTGATGATCATAATATTAATTTGTAAAATAAATGAACAAAACAAAAGAGCAGGTTGGGAGTTTCGCTCACGACCCCATTTGTAAATCAAGTGACCCAAAATCGGTTGCGACCCCTATTTGGGAACCCACTGCACTAAAGGTACAAAACATGTACCCTTGTGGGTACCACCCCAGTGACAAGGAAAGGTACAGTTTAGTCTCCTTTTCTTCCGAGAGTGTAACATGTTTCGACTAAATATAGGGTTTTTTTTTTTTGAATATTATCTTTAATGCAAATCTAATCAGTGTTAATACTAACAATACTACACATACAGTAATACTACTACTACTATGACTATTACTACCACTAATCATAATAATAATAATAATAATAATAATTACTATTATTATTATTATTATTATTATTATTATTATAGTATCTTTCTCAAACCAAAGGTTGCAAAGGGAACAAATAACCAGGAATCAACAGTAACTAACATTTAAAAAAAAAAAAAAGAAAATTAAAAATAAAGAAAAAAGCCTGGAAAAAGTATTGAAAGAACAAAAAAAAGTTTTCAGCTCGGCCTACAGTAGGAAGTGCCAAAGTTTTTAGGTGTTAAGACACTAAATTTCATGGCCCCCGTGAACTTGGACTCCAGTAGGAGCACATGCTAGAGGAAATGTACATACAGGGGTGTAGAGATCGAGAGCTCGGTAAGATGGAACAAAGCTAGGTGAACACTTTCTAAATCGTTAATAGCGGTGTGTTTTGAATTTGAACTGAAATTGGTGCGAGTAATAATAATTTGAAAACCCATTAAGAAAAAAAGAAGTTCATTAAGTTCAGTAATACCCTATAGTGAACAGAGTGGTTTCCTAGATAGGGTTCCAAGTAGAACTTTTCCACTTTAGCAAGCTAGCTGACTGACCATCCATCCATTTTCTGTAGTGCTTATCCTACACAGGGTCGCGGGGAGTCTGGAGCCTAACCCAGGGGACATCGAACCCCCAACCTTTCTAGCTGGGATACTGCTGAAAAAACAGAGAATTACAATAATTAAGATAAGTGGTTATAAAAGCAAGGACCTAATCCTCAGTGTCTTTTATAATTGCTGCATTGCTGCTGTAGTTTTGAATAGATGTTTCATTAAAACAGTGACGCTTGAAGCTTACCATACCTATGTTACGATCTTTCAGCAGAAAGTACTACAGTAAGCTGCACATAGTGTAGTTGAGAAGATCGAAAATGTCACACACTCAAACTCAGTTCTCATTACTAAGCTGGCCCAAAGTTTTGAAAGTCACAAACTGTAGTTCTGAATCAAAGTTTTCCTTATTGTATATACACACAAATGAGCAAAGAACACAAGTAGAGAAGTAATAACCGACACAGCTTCATACTATGTGATTGCATTAGGATGAAAATCCGCTGAGTGAACCTCCTCTTATAGATGGCCATGCTCTATTTGGTGGAGAGTTTAAAAAAATTCTACTCAATATACCTGTGTCATGCAGACGCATTTCTCTGCAGCCCTGTTGGAAAAAAAAATGTGCGCCTCTCTTGATAATGACAGATTGCATTCATTTTGTTTTGCCAGCAAAAGAGTCCCCTCCAGAGAAACACAGATAATAGAAATAGGGTCCAGAGATTGGAGAGGCGACACATGAGAACAAATACGCCGCTGACCTAATAGAATTATTGCTGATGAGAAATAATACTGCTGCCGAGAAATATTGATTCTGAGTGTATATAAAATAGAGCTGTGTTTTAGAGCACTGATGATACTATGTTTGGCCTTTGAGATCATTCGAATAACTGAATAATAATTTAAAAATCCTTATATATTACACATTCTGTTCCGGGTCTGATAACGAGACTTAGTTAGACTCAGATGGTATGCTCGCATTGCAGTGAGAAGGAATAGATATTTATGAGAGTGAAGCTCTTTGACCTGGAACTTGCCTTCATTTCAGAGGAATATAAAGCTCAGCAGGTGATATTACAGTATGTTGAGAATGCATTAAAGGCGTCTCTGTCCAAATGTACTGCAGCCTGAGCAGCTTCGTGTAATGGGTGAGAGACTCTGAGTTTATGAGGTGCTCGACTCCTGTGGAGAATCTGGAGATGTGTTGTAACACACTTTCATGTATTGTATTGAGGGGAATGAAGTCACCTTAAAGTATTTTGCCAAGTCTTTTGTAGCCATCAGCAATCTGAGTGTTTCAGTCATGTGATTTTTCTGGAATTGAATTTCTCGCTTTGCATGATCATACCTAGAGATGAAAACTAAAATGACTTTGCTTAGTTCAAAAAGAGAAAGAAATTGGGTTCCCACTCTCCACGTAGCATTTCTGGATTGACAAATGAGGTCATAAGAGAAACTAAGACTCTCCTCTTTTGTTTTATTCATTTATTTTTCAAATTTATTTTACGAATATCACTAACTATGAAGATGGATTTTGTGTGCTACTATTTTGCATTTGTATTCAAACAAGCCACATTAAAATTAAGAGTATGTGTGCTATTTTGGGTCTATTTCACTATGGTAAGACACTGCATTAGGAGTTCAGCAATAAAAACAGCGAAATTTCTCCATCCATCTACCTCTGATAGTTCCTCAAAAATATCAAGTGATTCTGACTCAGTGGAACAACAGAAGTCAAAAAACAAATGGAAAAAATGCTGAATTATTTCATGAATATGGATTTACAAGTGTCATGGTAAATAACAAAGAGGCTTGGGGTCGCAGCAAATCCAAATGCATTTCACAGCTCAACATTCAACCTACAGAAACATGCAGAGGTAAGTCATTAGCTAGCTGAATGAGCTAGACTAGCTAGCCAGCTCGTTTGATGTTCAGTAGCAATTTCCTGTTGTGTTAAATATATCTAAGTGCTGCTACAGTCTATGTGTTAGGGGCTTCTTTGCTAGATACCTAGAGCTACCTATGAGATACCTAGCTAGCTAACAAACCTAGCAAGCTACTGACACCCCAAGTTAGTTAGCCAGCTAACATTATCTTTCTTTATATAACTGTGTTCATTTCAGTATAGCTCACCTGGTTAGTGAACACATCGTATAAAAAAGCATTTAGAACATTTTTGGATTATTTGCATCAATTATAGATAAAAAGTAATTTGCAATGTAGTTACTCAAGGAGTTTTTCACCAGACTCTTCCTGGGGTAACTTGAGCACTACTTTTACTTAAGTGAATTATTAGTTGTACTCTTTCCACCACTGCACCTCTGCCACAACAAGGCCCCTGAAGTGATAGCATTTGTAATAGCGCAGTAATACATTATATTACCTGTAATAACATTTTGTGTACAGAGGCTCAAAAGATTAGTCCAAACATAGAGTCTAATACGCCAAACCACTGGCAGTACAAGTGTTTGTTAGTTTTCCAAGGTATTCCATGAGGAACAGTTTTCACACTGTTGTTGGTGACAACAAAACGCTCCCATTCCATGAACTAGTTTCACCTTGTATTCAACAGTATACACATATCCCACCTGCCAATTAAAACTGTGAGGATACAGAACAAATCTGTTTTCCTTTCAAACTGCGTAGATTTGTGAAACAGTGTCACCTTACAATTATCAGCCAAAAGCTGAATGTAATTTTATTCTGGTTTAACTGAATGGAAAAGATTGAGAAATACCAACCTTTATGCATTTTTAACTGAGAGAATAGAGAGCGTTTGTATGAAGTCTTTAGCTAGTGAGAAAATAGCCTCACTTTTTTTGTTTTTTTTTGTACTTCAGCAACTCCCGTCTTGTCAGTAAGCACATCAGAGCCTCCATGACTGATTCTCAGGAGAACAGATTATCCTTTGATGCCCGGTGACCCACAAGCAGTGCAATGCAGATAAGAGAACATGGCAGAGAGGCAGTGGCGCAGTGGAGGGCGAGGACGAGCATTATACGCATCAAATTGATATTTTCCCCCAGCCGGAGGTGTAACACCCTTCAAAGAGTTGTTTTTGATGATATTTTCACCTTTATCTCCATCACGCCGCTCTATCACTAGCTTTTGTGGGGCGCCCGAGAGTAAATGGGTCGATCGGACAGGTTCCTTGGACAAAAGCGAAAAGTGCTTATTAAAAATGTCTCCTCCTGTCTGTGAGTGTGCTAGATAACAGCAACACTGAAAGCATTAATTCTGTGCCACCGGGTTTGTGACATTGGGTTATCTCCTCTTCATTAATGTCAGCCCCAGAGTTCCAGAGCACTACTTTCAGCTATGAAACTGAAATTATACAAGTGCTGAGCGACTGACTCAGTTCACAGTACAAAGATTGTCAGCAATATGGAAGGTCAAACTGTTGCTATTGGCACCTCGAAGAATATTGAATTAGCGTTTTGGCATATGAGAGTTAATATTCAACACCAACTGCCACGATGCCGTGACCTTGACATGTACTTAAATGATATTCAGCTCTAGTACTGGCTCAGAATCAATGTTTATCTCTGCCTAACACATATGAAGAATAATACTCAGTTTGAATTGTTGCATTGCATATTTAAAATTTTTTTAAAGGAAGAAAATTGCACTTTCTTTTCTATTTATTAACCTTCAATAGCCACATTTACTATATTTACTATATAACAAACTCAGTTTTGGGACATTTTTTAGTAGTTTGTTTCTCTGCTGGAGACATTTGAAATAACCCAGTAAATCTTCATTCATTATTATTATTCATTATTATTAATGTAGGCATGTAAACAATGGAATACAGCAGTTATTTGGCAACATTAGCAGCTGTGTGGTGTTCTTATATTCTTATGTCATATTGTATTTTCTGCTAAATAACCACCATTTGTATAAATGTAGGTAGTACTTAAGGTGCACCCGAAATGAAAATTTGTGTTTAAGAACTTTTTATACCTGTCCCTTGGTGTTATGGACACCAATATGATGATATATCTGAAATGAAATATGAAATAATTTTAAAATTTCTTTAGTTCATCACTTCTCAGAAAACAAATATTTTTGATTATTCACATCCAAGCACGACTTCATGATCGTCCAATTAATTGCACTCTAGAACCACATATGTCTCCTGAGAGGAGAATAGCCAGGCTGGTTCGAGCTGAGAGGAAGTCTATGGTAACTCAAATAATCACTCTATGCAAACATGGTGAGCAGAAAAGCATCACAGAACACACAACATGCCGAAACCTCAGGTGGATGGGCTACAGGAGCAGAAGGGACATAGGAATTGGAAAAGAACAGGAATCTGAGACTTCACTGGCCACAGGGTCATGGGAACCGGATAGTTAAAGATTGGGAAAATGTTACCTTGCATTGCACTGATTCCACCAGATTGAATATCTGGATAGATGTAGGAATGAGCAGGTGTACAAGTCTTTGTATTAAAGTGGATGGTTAGTGTAGATTGACCGATTAGCGAAACACAGAATCAGGAAAATATCTTGGAACCAGGCAAGAACATGGAAATGCCAATCCCACAGCATGCTGCTTGAGCTGGACCATGGATTTAATATGGAGGATTTCCCAGTAGTAAGCTAGGCAACTAACTCTAACTAGTTAGCAAAAATACAGTGAGGAGAACAAAACTATCACTATCTGATCACTAAGACATATATCAGATGAAATACACATTACCAATGGTGAGTTTGAAATATAAAAATACACAGAAAGACACCAAAAGCAACCAGTTATTTACTAGCTAGCTATCATTATCTCTATAAATAAAACAACTTCACAACCACCACATTAGAGAGCATATAAATACTTCAGCTGTTCAGAAAGAAGAATCCAGAATCCATTTTTTCCCTTCTTATGGTATTATGGTCTCTCACTCTCTCGCTGTATATTTCTCCCTGATTAGCTCTTGCCTGTCACCATGTAGTCAGACTTGTTTTGTGCCTAAAATGGAGTGTGATGACATTTAATATATCTGAGCCAGTGTGTATATATATATATATATATATATATATATATATACATATATATATATATATTACTGTCAGTGCTACTCACAACAGGAACATTTTTTCATGACTCAGTAATCATGTTAACAAAATCCTTTAAATTAAAAAAAGTTGTAAGGGAAAATATTACTAGTATTTTTAATTGCCTAGAAAATAGTTATGTAAAATTTAAGTCTATCCAATTGTCTTGTTTAGACAGCATTTTCTTAATTTTTTTTGGTAATTTTTGGGAATTAATGCTCAGATTTATCAGTCATTTTTTAGTATAAGGGAGTTTGACTGTCTTAGTCTTGGTACTTTGCTTGTTTTTACCTGGAAGATGGAGCTCTGTTCGAACCACGTGCAATTAAGAGCAGTCACTCATGAGATATTATCACTTCCTGTGTCGGGCCTGTGGATTGACAGCAGAATTAGTGTTGCGATCATTTTCCTAATCATTAATTAAGCTTAACATTTCCAGAAACAGTAAAGGAGATGTAGGTAATACAGTACAATATCAGGAAGGAATATAAGAATACTAAATAAAGCACTGATAAGCTATTATTATTATTATTATTATTATTGCAAAATACCCAATGTCTTCACCATGCTCACTTGAGTTCGATTACTCAGCGATGGTTTAAATGACAGATTTCATACTTTCCACATAACATACATGCATACAATACAGTTGTTTCTTGTATCAAGTGCAAATTTTAACACCACTGAAAAGAACTCTGTAAACCTACACGTACATTAGCAAAAACAATGTTAATCCAATAAACGATGTTAATCCTATGTTCTTTACTCCATGTGATATGCCTTTAAGGGTAGCTTGGAAAATATAAAGTAATTACAGTAGATCTTTGGATGTCCGTTAGGCACATGTGGAAAAGCACACACAGAACAAGCACCTATTTAAACATGTATAGCAACTGATTGATGACTCAAAGCTTTAAATCTTTTTGTTTTGTGTTGTTTTTATTTTTTTCCATGTTATTTTTTTGTTATATCAAAATAACCCTAATAATTATGGTATGTTATGCTATATGGTTACTATGGTTTAATGATAATTCCATGATTTAAAAAGGGTATTGGCTTTAACCTCCACATCACTTGCAATTCATCATTATCTGTATACGAGTGTGAAAATTATTATGCGAATGCCATTTCTGTCTCAGTGCTACCACATTTTGCTAGTCCGAGCCACCTCTGAAACAAGACGCACTTTATAACAGATGTTACAATTGTACAGATGTTTTTTGGATGTAATGAAGTCACATTCGCGTGCGTGCATTTAGACTAAACAAACTGTGCCAGCTACGAATATGCCCCTTGCTAATATGTCACCACCCTGTGCTGTAGTGTTACCAATGACACTCTATAATAAAGAGAGCGAAAATAAACTATGAGTTAGATTTGCAATTGCTGGTGGTGCCCACTAAATGATCAGTGTTGCATTTTTATCTATTTGAGTACGTTTAATTGTCTGTATACATCAGCGAATGTGTTCGGGTCCTTATAAGCTGCTAACTGCGAGACACATGGGAAAAATGTATTTAAGAGCCCCAGTTATAAATTACACACTGGGAGGTTTATTATAGGGGAAATTCACTGAGGCTGAACTCACAGTTCTCTTCAGCAAATTTAATTAAATCTCATTGCATTTTGGGACACTTTATGTTCCATTATCGTTTGCTTTGTTAAACATTATATTATAACATCATATCAAATGGATGTGATGCATTTAAATGCATTACAAATTTCTAGCGTCTAATGATAATAAAGTCAGATTTCTGGATCCCACGGAAACATTTATACACAAAATTAAGTAAATTCAGTATAATCTCTCACAGCGTTTAAGAGTCTGTGTGCTGCAGTGCTCTGAGTCGGAGACGTCTATTTGGTAAACACGGCCTGCTCTGTTGGTCTGACTCAGACGTTTACTCGTCTCATGCTCTGTTTGTTGGAAAACCCACTGAGCCCAATGCAGACAACAGAGTGCTGCAGTGTGTTATATCGGTTTATTACAACAGCCTGGTGTGTATCTGCAAAGGCCAGATGATACCTTTGTACACCCCATGGTTAGGAAAAATACTTTGTAAACTCCCAATCAGGCTGCAACACTTTCTACTGTTCTCTTGTTTATTGCAAGCTTCATGCAAAGATGCAGCTTATGACATTTCAAGTGTTGCATCAATCTGTTTGCCTGGAGACCGGAGTAAGACGAGAGGCTCATTAATTTTACACACTCCTAAATCCGTTTAGAAAGCGATACACTTGCAGGTCCTGTGAGTAATCAGCTCAGAGCTATTGTTAAATAATCGATGCCATGAATGCTGACTCGATGGTATTGATTTTGTTTTGGCTAACATTCTTACAAACATGCTATGGAAGCACGTGGTATATAAAGTCCTCTTGTGATTTTAGCCATCGAGGTTCCCTATTTATAGCGTGCTGAGCTCCTCGATATATCGCTGACGGCAGCTTTCACGCTGAAAATTTTCTACATTATGCTTCACAGGCCGTTAGCTACAAAAACTGATTAAGAGGGCAAGAACATCCTAGTGCTCCACTCAGGAAAACTGCTAGGCTGAGTGACTGTGTAAAATCAGCACTTCCGAGCTGTCTCAATGACACAATATGGCATTACCAAGAATTGTGTTTTTAAAAAACCCAACAAAACGTATCATTAAGAATAGGCCCAGCCAAACAGTCAGCTTTACCATACATAACTCACGTGTCAGGGGGAATGTTAGGTAATCGTGCCAGACAAGTAAGTAAGCATCGAACTGCTCACGCTGCGTATGAACGCAGGTCTGACTGCCCTCAGGAAAAAGGGGAGATATTAAGAGTCAAGCTCCAGCTTTAATCCTTTCCACAGCAGACATGGAAATGGATGGCCTATATTAGGTCAGTGTATGCGTGTGTTTGTGTTGTGTGTGTGTGTGTGTGTGTGTGTGTGTGTGTCGTGTTTTTATAACTTGGTAGGAACCAAATGTCCGCATAAAGATCAAAATATTGCACAATTTTGACCTTGTGGGGACATTTGTTGGGAAACAAATGAATATCTCAAAATTTTGACCTTGTAAGGAAATTTTCAGTTCTCTTATGTTCATTTCTCTGTTTCCTTTTGTTTTAAACTCTCTTCTTGGCTATACCTACAAGTTATAAAAGTGAGTTATTCCATCCATAACCATTTCCTTTGTGACTATTTTCCGACCTCTGACTGTCCACTCTTGAACAAGTGGATTCTTGTAAAAATAGTTAATTTATGGAGTCATGACTTCTTTTTCTTCTTTTCCTAAGAACTGTTATAATCTATTATGATGAAAACTCTAGAAAAATATACTATTTTGAACATCTTCAGAAATTCTCCCTTCTTCATGTAACATGTTTTGATATCTAAATGATCATAACAATATAATGAATATGCAAATAAATCTATGATGTATTCATCCGACTTCTAGCAATGGTTTAAGCACGCATTAGCTACTTTCTGCTGTAAAAAGAACAAATGAGAACACTGCTAATAACAAGCAAGCTAACTGTATCTACCTTCCATATCCATGTAGCTGTAGTTTGTCTAGCTAGCTAACTAGATCACAGCTGACGTAGCTGATGAAAGAGCTAACGTTTGCTTCCACTCTCCATGCCAGTGCTAACTAAACTTGCTAGCAGCTAGAACCTGGCAAGTGTTTTATTATCTTTCAGAGACACTGATTATGGTCTGTTTTTGGTTACTGAGGTAAGGCGTAGGGTTAGATTTAGGTGTGACTTAGCATTAATTAGCTACATTAATAATTGTCAGTGGAAGGCCTCACAAGGATAGTAAGACAAAATTCAGACGAATGGAGAAAGGAGAATGGCAGGAAGGAGAGCCTTGTGCTGAGTTTCTCAAAGAAAATACAACCTGTGATAAAAAAAAGATTAATGAGATTACAAATGACAAATGAGATAAATGTTCAAATTAGACAACCCAGGATTTTAGCTTAGCACAGATAAGCTTTACTGCATATGCACGCATTTTAATACAGTAGCATCATTTGGAAACAATTCAATATTACATTTGTAAAGGCAGTTTGCAGTTTTACAGTATAATAGAAGGAATCTATCATGAAACCCAAAATGTCTCGTAAAAGACACTTTCTCAGTTCTCATCTCCTTTATGAGAGTAAAGGTGTTTCGAGATCACAAGAACACACCCCAAATGAAAGCCCAGTGCTTCCCTTTAGTCTCCTTTCTGACCCATTTCTCAGACTGATGCAACATCATATGAACATATTGCACATCTAGGTCATCGTTAGATTGGACTTGCACTTCAGTGATCTTGTTGCATTCACAGTCACACGCACCCACACCACTCCCTCACACACACATTTCCCAAGTGTAAAGACTAATCATGTTGTTGTCTAAGGCAGACAACAAGAAGCTAGTGAAAAATTGCAAATGATCATTGCTATTTTGAGTTATTTTATAATATGTGTGTATGTCTGTGTTTAGATGAACTATTTTTCACACCCAGCATGCACACATAGCAAACTGGAAATCACTGACTCGGCCATGAGCCTGAACTCATTGAACTTACGGAATCAACTGATCCACATGAATCTCGACCATGACCAAATGATTCACTGAGTCAAACTCTGAGCCGCTGAATGACAGAAGAGTGAATCTTGGTCTTGATAAAAAGCACTCACTGACTCAAACAGCACGGTTTAACATACACGCAATTGCACATGCGACTAACATAATTCATATCTAATTAGATAAACATCTAATTAGATATGAATTGCCTAGTGGTTAGCACTGTTGCCTCGCACCTCCAGGTACTCCGGTTTCCTCCCCCAGCCTAGTGCATTGTAGCCTGATTGGCATTTCCAAATTGTCCGTATTGTGTGAATGGGTGTGTGTGTGTGTGTGTGTGTGTGTGTGTGTGTGATTGTGCCCTGCGATGGGTTGGCACTCCGTCCAGGGTGTCCCCTACCTTGTGCCCTGAATGGAACCCTAGATCAAATTCCTGTGAAATCATGATAAATTTGGAGACAGATATGTATATAAATGTAGGTTCAATTTTTCAATCATTCAGTCAGACTGAATCATCCAAGAATTACAAGCAGAACTAGCATTTGTACCTTTTCAGCTTATCAGTTTCAGCTTGTTAGCTAAGAATCAGATTTGTGAATCTTTTTTAGACCTGTTTAGTGATTTTATTTTTTAAAAAATAGCCTAGTGACAAATCTACCAAGTTTTTCAGCAGACATTAGCAACAGCCCTGCATCCGATATAGCTTTTCATGGCTTCCACTCATGAAGTTTCACTTTTTTTGTTAAACTCTTTGCTTGGCTAGATTTTTACAAGTTGTTACAAGTGAGCTATTTCATCTGTAACCATTTCCATCATGTCTCTATCCTGACTATTCACTACCACTGCTTTATTTTGTCAGAGTTCTTAATAGAAATTACAGAATTTTTTGTAAATATGTAAATAGTTCATTTGTGCTGCTGTTTTTGAGCATGCATTAACTACTTTCCCCTTAAAAGGGTTGGCAACACAGCTAAAACCATGCACGCTAAGCTGTTTGTCTGTTAAGCTAGCTAACTAGATCATAACTGGCTTAGCTGATGAAAGAGCTAATGTTTGCTTCCACTCTCCTTACCAATGCCTACTAAACTCACTAGCTAACAGCTAGAAACTAGCAAGGGCTGTACAATGTTTCTGAGACACTCATTATGAAACCTAGGAGTACTGATGGCTTATATGAGAAATAGATATATCTTACACCCTCTCACACTCTCATAAAATAATAATACATCCCATTTTGACATGACCATTCACATTTTTAGCTCATGAGGATCCACGGTGTGTTCTTTTCCTTAGAAATGTATTAGGCCTGTAAAAAGCATCATAAAATAAAAACACATTAAACAACCCTAAAGCAAAGTCAGAAACCAATCAGAATTAACTCAAAAGGGAAATGGTTTACAGCAAGAGGAAATATGAGCCTAAATGAATCCACTGATGCTTTTATTAGTGCTAATTCTTTTTTATCAAAGGCATTATTATGATGTTATTTTAGATAAGCCATCAAATTTGCATGGCATTAATATGAGTATATAAACACTGAAAACCCTTCTAAAGGAAGCCGCTTTATTCAAAAGAAAGAAATTTTGGTTTTGCTGTTGTGTTTTTGGTTTTTGCTGTTGTGTTTTTGGTTTTGCTGTTGTGTTTTTGGGTTTTGCTGTTGTGTTTTTGGGTTTTGCTGTTGTGTTTTTGGTTTTGCTGTTGTGTTTTTGGGTTTTGCTGTTGTGTTTTCGGGTTTTGCTGTTGTGTTTTTGGTTTGATAATGTGCTTTGCACTTATGAGACACTGTAATTATGTCATTAGAGATGTCAGGGCAGTCAGGGGATCTCACAATTTATATAGTTTGCATTGAAAAAACTGACTTTTTTTTGACTGACAATGACAAAGTGCATTGCAGCTTGCTGTGTATAGGGCTGCGTAGCTGCAGACCGGGCAGAGTGCCCATGCTGACCCACGTCCACCGCCGAAAGCACCTACAATGGGCATGTGAGCATCAGTACTGGACATAGAGCAATGTTCTGGTGAATCACGTTTTCTTTTATGTAATGTTAACAGCCGTGTGTGTGTGTGTGTGTCGCTTACCTGGGGAAGAGATGGCAACAGGATGTACTATGGGAAGAAGGCAAGCCGGCAGAGACAGTGTGATGCTCTGGGCAATGTTCTTGGTCCTGGCATTCATGTGGCTGTTACTTTGACACGTACCAACTACCTAAACATTGTTGCAGACCAAGTACCCCCCTTCCTGGCAACCGTATTCCCTAATGGCAGTGGACTCTTTCAGCAGGATAATGCACCCTGCCACATAAAGAGTTCAAGGTGTTGACTTGGCCTCCAAATCTGTGGGATGTGCTGGACAAACAAGTCCGATCCATAGAGACACCACCTCACAACTTACAGGATTTAAAGGATCTGCTGCTAAAGTCTTAGTGCCAGATACCACAGCAAACCTTCAGAGGTCTTGTGGAGTCTATGCCTTGATGGCAGCACAAGGGGGACCTACACAATATTAGGCAGGTGGTTTTAATGTTATGGCTGATCGGTATAATATATATACTTTCAACAGTGCTGCAGTGTTGAGGTGCAGATGAGTCATCCATGTGTCTGTATGTGATGAGAGCTCATTTAAAAAAAAGTAGCAGGATGACTTGCATTATTTATTCTGTAGCCATACTTGTTAACAACTGGATTTCTTTGACTTGTCTGTTTAAAATTATGCATTCAGTTGGAGCCATAGCAGTCCACCTCTGAGACTGGAGACCTCAAAGTCCTTTTCAGTGCCATGCTTCAGTTTAAAAGTACTACTTTCACATAAAAAATGAATAACTATAGCAATACAAACATGAGTAGCATTGAAATCACTCGCAACCTTATAACAGTTAGTGACAATTTTGTCAAAGCCAAATGTCATTGTTATTCTTGTCCCAAAACACCAGTATCTATGAGCGAACGCCCTTAAAGAAATGCAAGAGTGTAATTGAAATTCTATTTAGGTGGTCTCTAGCCTGAAATGCCTGGCGAGTATCAGTATTCATGAGCTAACCCAAACAGTAAGCCTCAGAAGGATAGAGGTTCGGGATGGCTTAAGGGCTTTGGATTGAAAAAAGGCAAGAGGAGGGAATAAGTAAAGTGTGGCAGATGCAGTGCTTGCTAAAAGCGGGATTGCAATACAAACAGTGGCACAAATGGTGTTGTCATTTTCTGTGATAGATGAGCTGATCACAGGTATTGTCATAATCTGACAATCAAATTCAAGCTGTATAATCATGGATTTATATTCACTGTGATTTATGGCAAAAATATTGATTTAACACAGGGCTTTCCAAGCTTTAAATCCTAATGCTATGTACAGCGGGGTCCAAAAGTCTAGGAGCACTAGTGAAAATGCTTCTATTTCGCATTCTTTTCTAATTTAATGCAACAGTTTTCATTACAAATTATTTCATACAAGAACTTCAGTGAAAAGTAGAATCTTTAAAATATTTACATGAAATTCAGAGTTTCTTAGTATTTGGTGTGTTCCCCTTTTGCTTTAATGACAGTGTGCACTCGAGCTGGTATGGACTCCACAAGTTTGTGCAAAACCTTATGATCCATTTTAGATCAAATCCATCTGAGTGTCGTCTGAACACATGCTTCAATAGAAGAGATTAGACATGAGGAAAATTGGACCTTTCGCACAAAGCAGTTAACACGGTCAATAGCACACATTTGCTTACACTTAAGTAGGGGTCTAAAAATAGTGCAGAATCTTGAATATAACATATTTAAGATACTGAAAGTTACTTTCTTTGTTTTAAATATTTCAAAATTCTAAAACCTTCTTTTTATTTCCAATTTTAGATGAAAAAAAACTAACATATTTTCTCAGACTTTCAGACTGTAGAACTCCTGGGTTTTTCAGTGGTCTTTCTGTCGGAAAGTCTGTGTAGAAACCCTACCATGAGGTGTTTTACCATCAGAAAATATACCAAGTAGAACCGTTAAATTCTCTGTGTATTATTCATTCATTCATTCTAAAGCATATTATTCAGTAGCTGCTATAAATTAGTTTCCATTTTCTCCATGTATTGATTATAGGGCTATAGGATTATAGGGATTCAAGCTTTCCATTATACTGAAGATATTCATTCATTTATTCATTTATACACATTCATTCACACTTAGGACCAATTTATTTTAGGCCCTGTTCACACCTGCTCTTAACATCTGTCTCAAGTGATCCAATTACAAGTGGACAGTCGAGACGTATAGCTGTTCACACTGGCATTACTAATGCATCTCCTGTGACCATTTGCGTTTGGATTTCATACATCATTTACACTGGCGCATTTGTTTTCAGGCAGAAAATGCTATTTTACGAACATGGATGGACTGTTTCAAACACTTCGCTTACGTGGTCTGCTAACAAAACTTATAAATGAATGGGAGATGAGACAGACATGTTTTTCTGGCTAGGGCAATGACGGAGTCGAAGAGTTAGTCCTTCACTGCTGTCTGAGACGCGTTGAGATGCTTTCGCATTCACACTACACTACTGTGATGTGGCCATATGTAACCCAGACCACCTCCGAATGTGGTTTGAGTGATCTGATCATAACCTGTCTTTTAAAGGCATTTGACCCCTTTTACACCTGTACCATTTACACCACTTATGACTGGATCACTCAGGACGCATGTTAATGCCAGGTGGATGGAGCATTAGCCCATTCACCTACTGGCATGTTTTTAGGATGTGGGAGGAAACCGGAGGACCCAGAAGATACCCACACTGACACAGGGACAACATGAGAAACTCCACCCAGACAGTAATCCAAGCTCAGGATCGACCCAAGGACCCTGGAGCTGTGAAGCTGCAACGCTACCCCACTGTGTCCCCCTGAATGAAGGCAGATTTAATTTACAGACAAGTAACCTACAATTGATTGATCTATAATTGATCTGCAGAGAATTTCAGAGTAATGAGATCAACATGGTCTCATGCCCCAGGTCATATGAAACCTTTAAGGGTTCTTCAAGGGTTCTTTCGGTTGTTAATTGTTCTTATCTTTCTAAACAGGTTCTATTTTTAGAACTTTCTGAAATTATAATCATCCTTTTTTTCTTGAGCAATTTACTGAAAAAACCTTAATGGTTCTTCAGTGGTCCTTCTGGAGGAAGCCTTAAGGGTTCTTCAGTGAAAAGGTCCAGGAAGAACCCTTAAGACTTCTACCTCAAATCCTTGCTGATAGGGGAAACACTCTGCTGTAGGGTTCAACATAGATCATTTAAGGCTTCCCCCAGAAGGACCATTGAAGGGTCAGGGTTCAGCAAAATACAAGTCATTCCTAATAGAAGTTTTCTTCAGTAAAATGTTTAGGGAATAAATGCTGAATCTAGAACCCTTAAGGTTTTTTCAGTGTTCATTTTGGGGGAACCCTTAAATGTTCTATTGGAAGTAAAATGCTTCTGAAAAAAATGCTGAATTTGGCACTGTTAAGTTTTTTTCACTGGTCCTTCTGGGGGAACCCTTAATGTTCTGGATTCTCCAGAAAGGCCACTGAAGAATCTTTAAAAGTTCTTCACTTAAATGCTTAGGAGATGAGAACCCTTCAGTTTTGTTTTCAGCAATCCCTCTGGAGGAGTTCTTAAATGTTCTATTTGGCATAAAATGCTTAGGGAAAAAAGGCTAAATTAAAAAAAGGCTTTTTTTCAGTGGGTCTTCTGGGAGAACCCTTAACTGTTCAATGGCACACCTTACAGTAGAGTTTTACTCTATCAGAAATAGTTCCAAGTAGAAGACCTAAGAGCTCATTAGTGAAATGGTTAGGCAAAAATGCTGAATATGCACTATATGGCCAAAAGTTTGTAGACATCTGACCAAAATATTCATGTGTGCTTGTTGAACATTCCATTCCAGATTTAGTCCCCTCCTCCACTCTTCTGGGAAGGCTTTCCACTAGCTTTTGAAACATAGCTGTGGAGATTTGCTCATTCAGCCTGAAGAGCATTAATGAGGTCAGGCACTGATGATGACTGGTGAGGAGGTCTAGGGTGCAGTCGGTGTTCCAGTTTATCCCAAAGGTGTTCAGTGGGGTTGAGGCCAGGGCTCTGTGCAGGACACTCGAGTTCTTCCACTCCAACCTTAACACACCATGTCTTCATGGAGCTCGCTTTGTGCACAGGGGGCATTGTCATGCTGGAACAGGTTTAGGGCTCATCCAGTGAAGGGAAATTGTAATGCTACAGCATACAAAGACTTTTTTGTGCAATATTGTGCTTCCAACTTTGTGGCGACAGTTTGAAGAAGAACTATATGTGGGTGTGACGGGCAGGTGTCCACATACTTTTGGCCATATAGTCTGTCTTCAGTGATTAATAATAGAAATTACATGCACTTGAGGTAGTTCAGTCATATAGTGGCCATATAGTGTATGTTGATAGTTTAGATCTAAATAATGATATTATATCTGAGAATGTCTGCAGTGTATCCAGTCATCCATTAATAAAGGGCAGCTGCTTGTGTGTGTGTGTGTGTGTGTGTGTATGTGTGTGTGTGTGCACTACAGTATGCACTACTCTGTGATTACTTTATGTCAGCAGTCGCTACGTGTTACCTACGAAAGAAATTTGCTAAGAGATGATGGATTTCTCGTGTCTGTCCAGGCTGCATAATTTAACAATATCTCTCTGCTGATGCCCAGCACATGGGGAGACATAAGCAGTGGGATGATCACTGCAGATAATGAGCTCTGATTTTCATTATTCTAATGCATAAAAATCTGACCACTTCAGTAAATTCCGATCTGTAATATATGCATTAGGGATTACACAGACCTCTCTCACTGAGGATCTATGAATATGCAATTGAGTTGAAAAATCACTTTGCTTACAGAGAAAAATTACCCAGCTGTGTTGAAACACACACACACACACACTGTAGAAACAGAGATGACAGTAATAGAGCAAGTTTTATTGGCAGAATTGAGTGTCCTCCGCGTATACGGGATTATTTATTATTTAACTTTCAAAACTGTATAATGATGAGAATTTATATATTAGTATTTTTCCCACATTGCACTGCACTTGCCTCAGGACAGGCTATAATCCAAATCTACAGGGATTACCAGAAGAAGCCTCTACATCCAGTTACATCATTGCTGCTAAAAGCTTTACACATGCCTGAGATCAGTTGATGCTAAGGTTACTGTCAGTTCTCAATCGTTTAGAAAAAAAAAGGGCTAACTATTAAAAAAAAAAACACCAGATGAAAGCAGGAATCTGCAGCAGAGCTGCCGTGTGCATTTGAGATTCTCCAATATGTGGTAATTTAGTGCAATTAAAGTATTCTACCATGCACTGAAATTGCTTACAAGTCTTCCATAATACTGCTTCTGTGCTACACACACTCTAAAAAAATGACCTTGATGGTTAGTGAATGAGTAAATTCAACATAAAATGTAGAGGTGTATTCAGAGTTGAGTTACCTACTCGTAGTCAGGAGTTAATAAGTGAAATTGTGCATATAGATATTCAGACCTCTGTCATTTAGAACTACACGACATTTGTGTTGGGCGGAGTTTGCAGAAAAACATAGGCGTGACTTGGTTACATGCGACTCTGACTTAAGTCTTTTTTTCTTGTGTGAGAAACAGTGTTAAGTTCAACAACAGTATGTGACCCTGAAATTAAAAAAGTTATAATACCAATTCCGTCCCTGTAAAGTCTACATTCCGAAGGTTTTTGTTTGTTTGGTTGTTGTTTTTTTTGCATGAAAGTGGTAGCTGCATTAGACAAGATTTGTCTTGCCAAAAATTTGTCAAGGTTAAGTACCTAATGGTTACGTAGGGTGAGTTCAAGAACATTTGAACAATTTTTTTTTATTTCTTGATCCCGCCCCTCCCATTCCCACCCATGTACACAAAGCCCATTCTCCATAACCTGACTCGCAAAGTTCAAATAAAGTTAGCATGCTAACTAAAGTTAGCATTAGCATGGACGGTCATGTTTAAACACGTGGAATTCGGCTCATGCTGATTTATCAGAATGGTCAAGAGTGCCTTCGTTGTCCACTCTAATGAAAAGAAATGTATCTACTAGTTTCATTATATGAAGGCAGCCATTCACACAGTTTCAAAACTTTATAGAGATTGTGCTTACAGACCTGTCCAGGAGCAACATCGCTAATTCTGTGTCCAGCTTCATCCCCTTCACCAGTAATAAATTACTCCATCAAAAAAAAAAAGTTCTGCCGATATTTATTCTTGTTTTACTGCATTTCTTGTCAGTATGTTTTTTTCAAAGCACAACATGGTCCTTTGCTCACAGGAGAATTATCTGGTTGTGCTGGGCATTTGCCGATTTCAGACTGCGATGGGGCAGCGTAAAGGGGCATTATGGATTATGTATAAAAATCACTCCAGGCTGTATTGCAGTTTTCCAAAGGGGTTTTCTCAAACATGTTATATATTTGTGGTAAGACCTAAACAATTATATTACATCATGCTCTATATAGTTTCCCACTTATATGTAAACGTAAGAAATTTAAAAAATGACTATTGCAGCTAAGAATTGAAGACCTTGGTTATCCCAAGGACTGATTTTTTTTATTAGTAAAATTATGAATGACATTTTCTTATCAAAACTGTGGAAAAACATTGACTTTATTTTATTAATTTGCTCAAAATAGCAAATTAAAAGCGTGGTATTATAGGCTACATCCCACACGCGTGGGAATGGCATCTGAGTGTTGCAGTGGTAATGTTTTTGTCTTATAATCAGGTGATCAGGGTTTAGATCTAGCAGGTACCTTTGCATTGTAATAGTCTGAAAATGGCATACTTAATTTTAAAAAGATCCATGCAAATTGTTACCTTAATTTGTAGGTACATCCAATGAATTAATTTTCGGTTCCAATTTCATTTTTGTCAAATAAGATGGATGAAATTCAGCAGGAAAATATAAGTATATTCCAGGTTCAGAAGTGGAAAACATTAAGTACACCATAACGATGAAAGAGAGTCATCTCTACATTGATGGATATCTTCTGCACTTCTGAGCCAAGTCTTTATTAATCACGTCATTGGCGTGCCAATGTTCATCTCAAATACTTGTTTTGATGAGTGAATCTGTACTGAGTAATTTACGGCAATGCAGAGACTCCTCATGAGGCCATGGTTAAAGTAACACATAAAATTTCTTTTGAGCGTGAACACTGCCGTGAAAGTTTTAGCAGCTCCATAAAATCCATTGCCCTTATAATTCTATAATAAAGATCACAAATATTGCTAAAAGCCAAATTAAAGCAGGGAAAAAAGGAAAAGGTCTGTACTAAAGCTTCGAATGAAACAAAAAGATGAATCTGACAAAAAAAAAATGCAGAAAATAGGAAAGTCTTGGTGTTTTTTTTGGTGTTGTTGTTGTTGTTGCTGTTTTTACCATAGCCATTATTTTTTCCTAGACCTTTAGTCTTTCTCACAGATTATATACAAAGAAAAATAAGCATCATACCTTTCCTTGTACCATTTTGTACCATTGTTATGTATATATATATATATTACCTAGAAAGGTGCATGTAGTGTACCTTTAAATCTCTAAAAACTAATTACAGTCCATTTATGCACTGTAAATCATTTTTAAAGGTGCACTACATCCACATTTCCAGGTGAAAGATACATATTAAATGTACAAAAGATGTACCCTTGAGTGTACCACTCCATCGACAAGCAAAATGTACAGTTTAGGACTATTTTTTCTCCAAATGTAAGCAAGCAAACCTACTAATTTAATTTCTTGCTGTTTCTCTATTCATGAAAGCTTCTATAATCTCAGAAAGTAATTAGCACTTTCAGGAGTGTGATTCTCTGCACTTTGAACAGTTGGTTTGAATGGTTCATCTCACACAGCATTTTGGGTGTTGTGACTGGGGTTGGACTGGAGCACTTACCATGTGTCAGAGTTCATTCACACAATCCATCTGCTCTGAGAGGTAACAGGCAACGGCTTGTGTTCAGTCGTCAGAGAAGGGAATCATCAATTCATGGGTTACGCTCGAGATCAGATCAGAAGATGGACCTGGAGAAGTATTTCAGCAGAATGAATCCAGCATTTGAAAGAAATACTGCAGAAGAACCAATTAATATATGTAAAAAAAAAAATTCTCAACACCAAAAACCTCGGCATTTGTAGCTAATTCTCAGTCATAGTTTATCCAAACACAGACATTTATTTAAATTATTTAGCTGAAGGATGCTTATTAGACCAGAGCGCACTGTAACTACACAGCTAGAGATATGTATTATCTCAGAAAGGAGAGACTTCTCATAGACTTACATAGATTTTTTTTATTTTATTTTATTCTATCTGATTAGTGAACTCATGACATGGCTTGTTAAAAAAAAAGTCAATGATGAAAACAAACAAACAAAAAAAGTGTGGATGAAAAAATTTGCTATGAAACTATAAGACTATTTTAAACTTTTTTTAAACTTTGGAAAATATGCATTTCCGTCAAATCACCACTGAGTCCAGTAGAAAGTTATGAATTTTAGTTATGAATTTAAAACCATAACATCACTTTGGCAGTAGTGGAGAAAGAAAGAAATACAAAGAAATACATGTGTACTGGTTTATGGTCATATAAGCATAGAATATCTCAAACCTGAGATTTAAATTAAAAAAAAAAGGTATTTAGGATTAGCAACAGCCAGTTATTTACAGTATGTACAGATTTACAAATAGCCAATGCGTTATCCCATTCATCATGTGTTTTCTAATGACCAACCCAAACCCGAAACAAAATGTTGGTCACAATTGTGACTGGAAAGATTCAATTGTTTTAAGAGTTTATATTGTTTTACTCACTTCAGCCCAACAGGAATATACTGATGGACCACAATTGGATCATGGCCTCAACCTTTCATCTTGTTCTGATAAAAGACAAGAATGATGTGTTACACACTGTCATTTTTCACATTGTCTCATTTACAGCAGCCACAGGCTCCAATAAAGCAAAGGAATCTCACTGTCTCTTGTAAAATTTTATGAAGGCCCCATGGTACTAAGACTCTGGCATTCTGACCTTCAGGTCCAGCCATGAAGGCCATGAAATCTAAAGTTTGGAGGCCTTTTTTTTTGTTTGGCAACACAGAAAATGTACATTACATACTGTACATCTAAACCATGACTGTAACTAGCTGTGAGGATGCCGAGGTACCCAAAACATGGCCGTAATGCTGTCTATGAGATCACTGAAATCTGAATCTTGGTAGTTTTGTCAGGTTTTGTTTTTTTTCTTCCCAAATAGCATCTCCAATTGTCGAATTCAGCATGGAAACACAGGCATTCTGATAATATAGTATCAGAATTTTGTATACTACTTGAAAAACTTGGCTCTCAACTGTCCTCAGAGCAGCTTCATTTTTGTCCAATCATCCATTATGTTAACTCTCACAGGATGCTACGCTTCCATACTTTAACTTTGTGTTGAGAGATATGGAATGTAAATACTATAGGCTAACATCTGACATATGTAGCTATGATATAAATTTCTGAGAATGTGTGTGCACGTATGATATAAACATGGATGATCATATGAGGGCAAATGGTGGTTGATAAAATGAAAACCTCATTTAAAAAAAAATGTAGTCTACTACTCGTAACATTGCTAGCCAAATCAGCTTGCTAGTTGCAGTAACGTTAGCTGAATGGGTCAGGCTACAAACTCTTTAGTTAACTATAGACAAACACTTAATGCTAACACTTGGATGGGAGGGATGGCATACTCTATCTCTGCTGTCAATTAGAGTAACACCTGCCAATCATAAGCATCTGTGGGATCATGTATGTGGAAAAGGGCAGATAGCTCTTTCCTCTGATCGTGTTACATGGCCCTGTGAAACAGCATGAGCAGCCGTTTGAAAAAATGTGGTTGGCTGGCATCATATATGTCAGGAGGAGCCACATGTTAGCCTTCACATTCCCTGGTTGATAGCTGTCTTATGATGGGGAGAGCTGGCTGGTGGGTGGAAATTGGCAGATGACCAAACTGGGGGAAAAACATAAAAAGATAACTTTGACAGACTCAGTAAAATTCAACCGTCTGATTGCAGTCAGAAAATGGAAGAATGGACAAATTGAAGGTTAACATAATTGTAACATAACATAATACAATTGATGTAGTAGACAGTAAGTAAACTTGATACTATTAGCCATTCAAAATAACTGAACATCATCTGAACACCATCTCAGACACAGAATACACAGTGTTGAGCACTGTGTGTGTGTGTGTGTGTGAATGTTTTCTCTCTCTAGATGTCAGAGCTGACAACGGGAAAGATGAGATGATGATGACATTTGTCAATATCTGGACAAGCTTGCTCTTTAAATTAATCAAAGCAATCCATATGAATAATATAAGCCTGCTAAGCAGATTGTGAGGCATCATTCTGGATTATCCCAGTCAATCTGAACAGTTGCATACTTGTTCCTGGCATTTTTGCTGCATTCGCTGCATTTTCTTATTCTTAATTTCCTCCCTTTTTCATTTGAATGTGTCAGTAGGAGGATTCCATCAATGATATATGACATTTATCAGCTTTGCAAAATTCCTTTATTTCTCTCCCACTGTAGAAATACAATACATAATTTAGAAAAGGTTATAAAAAAGCCCCAAGCGTACTGTACATCTAAGGAGTGAGCTAGAGAAGAAAACAAGAGTACTCCAGGATCGAGAAACCCTCGCAAAAAACCAATGGGAATATCTAATATCTTCTCGTTTTGGGGGCTGTAATGTCAAATACACTAGCACATAACAGATTTGGTTTCAATTTCCCAGGTTCTACCTCCTACCTGCTGTAGTCAAAATTTTATTCCTCACTTTTTTTTCTTGTTTATGGACCAGGCAAGGACGTTTTTAAATCATCTATCCATATTAAACTAATAAGACATGTCAGCGATTTGCTTCATTCAAAATGTAACTTTTCCTGCTGCCAGCTTCCTCTTGCTTGCACACTCATCGTTCTGACAAGTTTGACAACCTTCTAAAACTGCTACGGTAATCTACAACAATACAAGAGATTTAATACTGCCTAATTGTGAAGTTAAAAAAAAAATAGTATGTATACAGCAGCTTGGCTCATAGCAGCTTAGCAGCATCCAGGTTTGCTAACGTCAACAATGACCAATGCCTTGGTTAAATAGCTCGGATAATCCTGCTGGCTGCGTTATCCGATATTCCTTGTTGTTGTGACATAACTCTGAATTGTCCTATATATAAAACCTTTGTCTTTACTAAGAAAATGATTTGTAACCCCTTTTTAAGAGTGTGATATACCGTACCCAGGTGTGCCCTACAGTGTCTCAGCTCTGTTTTGAGCTCCCTCTCTCTCTCTCTCTCTCTCTCTCTCTCTCTCTCTCTTTATATACATTATCATATAGACAGGATTATATGGACAGGTTCTGATCTGAACCACAGAGTATAATATACAAAGAAAGAAACAGAGAATTAGGGCAAACATTGTATAACATTGCACAAGAAAGCCGCATTTAGCTTTATTGCTAAGGTGACTGTATGCAAGAATGTGTTTATGTAATATATTTTACCTTTTTTTTTTGTCCATTTAGATATTTCTTTAGTTTATTCAAAGTTGTATATAATCCCAAGCAGTAGCGTACCTTAACTATATATTGACAATATTGATATAGGTCTGTTTTCCAGTTCCAAATGGATAGCTAACATACATGAACATTTTACCTACATTTTAAATTTTATAATTTATATACAGTATATGTTTATATGTTATGTTCATTTAAAATTTGAAATAAACAGAAGGTTTTAGAATTTTGAAATATTTCAAACAAAGAAAGTAAACGTTCAATATCTTGAATATTTAATATTCAGGATTCTGCACTATTTCTAGGCTCTTATTTAAATTTGTGATATTGATCATGTTTTGTACAAAAGGTCCGATTCTCCTCGTGCCTAATCTCTTCTATTGAAGCACGTCTTCACATGACACGCCAATGGATCAGGATTATGCATTGTTCCCATTTCTGTTTAAAAACCCAGATCCCTACACTGTGATCTCAGGGATATCGAGCTGACAGCATGTAAAGACCTGGAGCTCTATTGCAGGAAGAGAAACAGAAGCATAGATCTGGTTTTATATGATAAAATGTCATTTCCTCCCATTACCAGCATCTTATTTTCAGTGGAACTGTTCTAAAGATATTTTAAGGCAACATTATTAAGATGGCATAATTAGTTGATGGTAGAATGTACCGTAATTGGTTAAATAACAAATTTGTTCCATCACCATTCTTACTGCTGTCTGGCATCCAGGCAAAATGCCAAAATAAGTGAAAAATATAACTTTTCATTTTTATTTAGTATATTTCCTCAACCCCCCCAACCCCTACCCGAAATTCATTGCTGGCTATGCCACGATTCCCAACCTCTCCCAACCATGTCTCATCTGCAAAGAGAGAGAGGGAGAGAAAGAGAGAGAGACAGAAAGAGAAAAAAAAACAAAACAAACCCAAGCACAGAACAATTAACTGATTGTGCCACACTACGTGAAGGCTTTTTAAACACTTCCTCCCCTGGGAACAAATAATAATTATAAGACTGCAAAACTGCACAGAGTGTCTCCAAGGCTCACTAAAACAATCTGGCTGATCTGTTAATTCCTATTTACACGACAGTGGTCGACTAGCTCTTGCTGAACGGGATGAGATGAAACAGCGAGCCCTAACCCCAAACGGGTGTGCGTTCGAGAGAAGAAAAAAAAAAGGGGGGGTCTTGACTGAACAAGTACCAAATCAATTTAGCGCACTGACAGATGCGCCCCCAATGCGCACCCTTCTGGCTTTTAAGATGATTTTCTGTCCGCAGCTGTGAACAAGGAGAGGCATCTGTAGAGTTAAGCCACAATCGCTTTAATCTTCTCAGCTCGCTCTCATTTATTCAGCTTAAGACAAGTAGAGCAGACATGAATAAATCAGTCACACTGGTCTGGAATGTCTAATCTTGTGGCTTTGATAAACACCTTATTATTATTATCATTATTATTATTATTATTATTATTATTTGCAAATAAATAAATAAATCATAAAGCATTGCTGCACTGATCCGAACACAGACGTCTCTCTCCATTTGGTGGCATCTTCCAATCCAGCATCTATTATGTATGATTCATTGAGAGGAGGTCAAACAGCTGCTGCCACAGATTAATGTGCACATAAATATTAATAAAAGGGCTCCTAAGGCTACGCTCCTGTAATCTGCAAAACAATTTGGACTCCTGGGTAAGGACAGGAGAAATCACACAGCGAGATTCATCATTCCAGAAGATTCCAAACGGAAAAAAGCGTAATCCATCATGCACCGTTTATTCCTCAGGAACTCTCGTTTTTGTTCATATTCACTGAAGAATATGAACAAATATGAAGAAGGAAAGAGACCTTTAATAAGGTAGAAAGGCTTAGATCCACCTGCGTGTACTTCAGGGCTTCCTGTGAGTATTAGTCACACCCGTGTGCATGCATGTATTGAGGATTGCGTGTTTTTAAGTGTCAGGTATTGCAGAGCACTTATCCTCCTGGATAGTGTTACACTCTTCCTCGCTTTCTCATAAACTCTACACCGTTCCAAATCCTACTTTCATATAACAGTCCAGTTAAACACACAGACACATACACACAGACACAGACACAAAGACATCTAGCCAATGTTATAATTTATATTTAGGCACAATACCTCTATTTCTGGTCATCAAACTCTCACATATCAATCACTGCCATTTTTAAAATTGTATATATTTGGCATTTGTGGTATAATTAAAGTGCAACAGTTCAGCCATTATGCTAATGCTGGCGTGCTCACTAGAACACAGAGTTAAATTGAGTTGCGGGGAGTGACAGATGGGAGACCGGGGCCGCTAATTAAATGCGAAACAGTGTGATGCAAAACTGTGCTTATTAAAATATTCCACTAAAAGCTGAGGCCTGGAACACCGGCGCAATTATCGGGTTTGCACTCCAATTCAATGGTGGTAAATTGATGTTATGCCATACACTCAACTCGCATTTTGAATTCGCTACAGTCTACAACAATGACTGTGGGAAAACAGAGCATTAGCTTCTCAGTGCGTTATCCATTCATAAGCAAATTGTTCGACAGTTATGAAAGCATCACATTTCAGGTTAAGTACACCATGTAAGGAAGAAGCGAGCCTGGGGTCTCCCTTTGTGCAAAAAAAGTCTATTTTCTACTTGAAAGCATGTTTAGATATGAAGCAATTATTTTACTTATGGCAATGTGGAATGTAGACTCACTGTCCACTTTATTAGGAACACCTGTACACCTGCACATTCAGGTGATTATCCAGTCAGACAATCATGCAGTAGCAAAACGGTGCATAAAATCATGGCAAGAGCTTCAGATAGTGGTCACATCAAACACCAGAATGAGAGGGGGGAGAAAAGGGGATCTCAGTGACCTTGACCGTGGCATGGGTCTTGGCACCAGAAGGCTGGTTTGTTCTTGGCTGACAAGACCCTAACCCGATGTGGTCTTCTGCTATTGCAGCCCATCTGCCTCAAGGACTGACACGTTGTTCACTCTGAGGTGCATTTCTGCTCACCACAGTTGTAAAGAGCACTTATTTGAGTTACCGTAGAAATATTCTTGAAATATTCTCTCCTTTCTCATCAACGAGGCATTTCTGCTTGCACACCTGCTGCTCACTGAATGTTTTTTCGCACCATTCTGTGTAGACTGTTGCGCATGAAAATCCCAGGAGATCAGCCGTTTCTGAAATACTCAAAGCATTCACGCAGTACTCAAAGCCTGTCTGGTACCAACAACATGCCATAGTCAAAGTCACCCAGATCACTTTTTTCCCTGTTCTGATGTTTGATGTGAACATTAACTGAAGCTCTTGACCTGTATCTGCATGATTTTATGCATCGTGCTGCTGAGCTAGGATGTCCTAGTCATATTTCTACAATTCTTTAGTCATTCTTTAGCACAATATTTAGTCTAATATTGTGTATGCTTGACCATTTAAACCATACAAAAAGGGTATTATTGTCAGGTCAGAATGTTCAGATGTACAGATAAAAGTATTGGAAGGGGTTTTGTAACAAAAAATCCTTCATAATAGCATTGGATATAATACACAGAGTGACTCCTCCTTGATGTTGGTGGCACACATTTGTTATTTTTCTTTCATTTACCTCAAGAGCCCAGGGCACCACTGAGAACAAGGTCTCCTTGACTGCAGCTGGCCTGTGAGGAGGAATCTGCCAAATAAAACAAAACGCATCCACGCATAACATCACTTATAACACTTTCAACAGTACTGGGCTGGTTTTTTATTGAATTTGACAACAAAAAAAGTAAGACTTTATTTTAAAGGGTACATACATGAAGCATTTATAACACATTCATAAGCATTGTACGAACGCTGGAGAATTTATGAAAGATGTTATAAATTCGTGAGATGATATTAGAGGATTTCTCGGACAGACAGAACTATGGAACGTGTCACTACTATTTCAATTTAAAATATACAAATCTGAAATTTTATATCTTTAGCTGAATTTGTAACCGACATTTTTTGTAGTTAAATTACATCAAATTGAAATTGTATCTCAAGGCTTGAATTTTGCATGCAAGGTTTTAAAAATAGAATTGTTTAATAATCAGGTGTAGAAAAGTTTAATTCAATTTTTGGTGGCACAATCCATTTCAAATTCAGCCCTTCAAACTGAGATTATTATTATTATTATTATTATTATTAAACACTACATAAAGAGAAGAGTGCAGATTCAGTCACAAGCATTTCAGCTAATGTAGTGTTTTGATAATTTGAGTATGAATATAAAATTTGAAACCTTGAACACAAATTCAACCCATGGAACAAAATTGTAGTGGCACATTCCATATTCTATGCAGAAAAAAAACATCGATCGAGCTATTTTTATTTGTATATCCTTATGTTGCAGATTTGTTTTTTTACTAACAGCACGTTCATGACAGTTTGCAAAAGCTGTAAAAGGTATAAATAGTGTGTCATACTAGTGTTATATATACAAATTTGATCACCGCTTAAATAAATTTTGCTGACATATAGGCAAATAAATGATTTTAATCATAAATAAGTAAAGTTATAATGAAATTGTGCTTCATATTTCTATAGCTAATTCTCCTATGCAAAGTAGAAGCTAAGATGATGTCTCAATAGTCAAAATGTGATGTTAGTCAAGACAAAAGAATAAATTTCCAAGATAATGTTAAAATTACGGACACAACACTCTCAAACAGTCGAGCCATAATGTGAGCTAAAATTTCTTCTTCCATGTAAAGACATAAGCAAATATTTCATAGTATACAGTACTGTGCAAAAGTCTAGGGCACATGCAAAGAAATGCTGTAGAGCAAATATTCCTTCAAAAATAACGAAATTAAATGTTTCTACATTTAAAAAAATACTATAAAGAGCAGTAAACAGTAATAAATGAAATAAAGTCAATATTGGGTGTGATGACCCTTTGCTTTAAAAACAAAAATTATTAGTCTCAGGTATAAGTAGTGCAGTTTTATAAGGAAATGAGCTGTAAGTGTTACTGAGCATCTTGCAGAACCAGCCACAGTTCTTCTGGAGACTTTGACTGTCACACTTGATTGTTATTTTTGCAGCAAAACCCAGCAGCCTTCATTATGTTTTTTTATCTGAAAAGTGTCTCTTATGTAATCTGCTGCTTTCTTTACTGACATAGAAACATTTGTCTGTAACATTTAATTTTGTGCTGGAAAATTAATGTTTGGAAATCTAACATATTTTTGTACTGACTCGATAATGTAGAAATCGTAAAATAAAAATCTTTTTTAGTTTGTACAAAAAAAAATACGGCCTAAGACTTTTGCACAGTACTGTATCATCTCACAGATTTTGACATACACTATGACTGACAGAATTCCTCCAGTATTGCATTCTAAAAGATTAATGCAGTGCTTATGAATGTGTTATGAAGGCCCAGTGTAGGCACATTTCAAATACCATATTCCTCAACAAACCTTAGTGTTTAGTGTGCCAGCGCTCACAGTTATAGCTCACTCCTGATGTACCCAAATTCTACCTCTTCCATAATTACTGTGATATTAATTATAATGTGATTTTTCAATTTATAGTTCCCAGGTTCAGAGTAAAGACAGTATTTTAGATTGAACTTGTCTGTTTTGCAGTGCTGAACATTATCTTGCCATGCTGGTGCAGCTCCTATATTGTATCAGCACTTTTCCTCTGCACTTGATACAGTCTAGGTTTTCTAGGACAGTATCCAGTGTCCATGTGACCCCCGCCTTTTGTTTGAGGTCTGCCCTTCTAATGACTCAGTGAGCCAAAAAAAAAAAAAGACAACCTTTTAAATAGGTTAAAATGTCTGTAAAACCCATAAATGCTCATAAATAGCTATATATATATATATATATATATATATATATATATATATATATAATGTCAGGTTGCATAAAGTATTATGAATGCTGTTGATAAGATCATTGTAGATTAGAATGAATGTTGCTATGCGTTATAAAACAGGCTCTATACAGGTATGATATCGACAGCATGAATTATCATAATGTGCATTACACCATGTGCTGATTTCTCCAATCTGAAGGTGTTGATCAATTTTCCATAAAAGAACTCTGACAGTAGTTTCTAGATTAACAGTTGTCAATTCACACTTGACGTGTATTATGGACGATCCATATAATCTACACCTAATAATAAATGGATAAAAAGGAGAACATATAATCATTGATTATAATCATTAACAAAAGCAGTTGATGTATTCCCAATCTTCACCTACCCACTTTCAATGAACCTGTATCCACTGTAGCCTCAGATTCCTGTTCTTGGATGACAGGATGTGGTCTTCCACTCTTGTAGCTCATCCACTTCAAGATTTGATGTGTGGTGCTTTTCTGCTCACCACGGTTGTAAAGAGTTGTTGTTCGAGCTACCTGTCAGCTGGAAACAACCTGGACATTCTCCTCTGACTTCTGACATGAACTAGGTGTATCCAGCCACAGAACTGCCACTCAATGGATGTTTTTTCATTTTTTGCACCATCCTGTGTAAACTCTAGAGACTGTTGTGCATGAAGGACATCAGCAGTTTCTGAAATACCCAAACCAGTCTGGCACACACAACCATGCCATGGTCAAAGTCACTGAAAGCACATTTTTCCCCATTCTGATATTTGATGTGAACATTAACTGAAGTTTTTCACCTGAGCGGCTGAACAAGTGTTCCTATTAAAGTGGCTGATGAGTGTATAACACAAGTGATAACAGGAACTAACTTGTTTCGTGGACGTTCTACAAGTTTAAATAGAAATATAACTGGGTAAAAGATATTTACCCAGTTTTTAATGTGTCACTCTTAAATAAATTAAATAAATAAATCAAGACAACTACATTTTTTTTAATTAATTTCGAAATTGTAATTTTTTGCAAATTGCTGTGGTATAAGAGGAATAAAACACGTAGGGACGTGCTGTTATTGAAAAATAGTCAACCTCTGCTTCATGGTGGGCCGCATCACATCATCCTGTTGCTTATTATTTTTCTCTAACAGCACAACCTGCCATGTTTTAATCCTTACTTATATGTATAATATTAGTGTCTAGAATTTTCTTATGAACAGACAGAGTATAATGTGTTATACATTCTGACATCATAAAGTTACGCTATTGCTTTTTAAAATGATATCCATATAACCACAACTACTTATGAGCAGTTATACAAGCTTATGTTAGACAATATAAGGTATTATGTATCGCATAATGTAAGCATTTAAGCATGTAATATAAGCACTCTAAAATGCATCATGCACTGGATCCATAGGAAGTTTTATCAAAAAAGTCAAAACTTTATGAAAAAACTGGGCTCCTAAAAAATGTGTAGAGCAAAACAAATAGAGCTATTTATAAGTTTCCAGTGTTTTCCACTAACCAGTACACGACTCTCTTAGCATCCAGTAAACTTCCTCTTTTTCCACACCTACTGCACTGTTACCAGTAGCGCCTTGGGACTTCGCAGTAATAGCCGCTTTCAGACAGTATTTATAATTAAGTCCCATCGAGAGGTGTACACTGTCTACATAAATCTGGGCTTCCAGATTTAGTCACCACCTTGTACTAGGCTGAGTGACAGTGCCGGCTGGAGTCATTAGTGCAGGCCATGCAGAAGTGTTTCTGTCCTCACTGCATCAGACCGGTCATCAGTGACCCAGACAGAGCCGCAGGGCTCCGTCTCCCACAGTCAGCCTCCCTACACACCTTCCAGAGTTTCATTAGTTCCTCTGTGAACACACATATATCATAAATACACATATATATCATAGATAAAAATAAAAATCTGGATAAGAAAGAGAATGTGGTGAATGTCTGGTCATGTAAGTCATATATGTCACTGACATCCAGCATACACACATAATATTTGGACAATTTTGTTTTAGTTACTTACTATACGTCCCATGCATATATATTACACATGTAATGTCTTTTGACTTTGTACTTAGAAATATGAACAAAAAGTGTGTATTCATGGCCTTAAATAGAGATGTGTTTAAAAAAACTTACAGGGAAAAAGTATTAGGACACTACAGAATACATAAAAAAAATTCTAGGTATAAATGCTGCAACAAAAAAAAAGCAAACTGCAAAATTCTCATGCAAATTGCACTTCATGTCATTAGAAATCACGTCATTGGTTGGGAAGTTTTCACGCAACAAGTAGCAATCATTTTGAAGGTGAAACAGCTTCCTAAAATTCTCACGGACAACATTATTAAACAACACTCGATTGGAAAAAGCTACAGAGCCATAGCCTTAAACATCCCTGTCAGGATAACTGGTTCATGAAATGCAAAATTTCACAATGCTCTCTCAGACTAATGATAAGGGAGGCAAGAGAGAAGCCAGCAGTCACTTGAAAAGAGTTGCAGGATGACCTGAAAGCAGCAACAGTTATACAGAGAATAATAATCAATGAAACAAAAATAGGACCCTTTGGGAATAATTCAGCTAGGCACTGATTTGGGTCCATCGTGATATGGGACTGCTTCTCTGCAAATGCTAAACTTCAGCATTACATATCATTGAAGGAAATATGAATGGAGCCATGTACTGGGATATATATTAGAAACTGAATCTGGGAAGAAGATGAATATTTGAACAAGACAAGGACCCCAAACATACAGCCAAAATGTCTCAAGAAGGCCTTGCATGGCCTAGACAATTTGCTGACTTGAATCCCATAAAAGATTTATGGAGGATTTTGAATTTGCAAATCCATCAGATATACCCTTGTAACCTTGGGGAATGGAAGACAATTTACCAAGAGGAACGGGCTAAACTTCAACCACAATGCTGCACAAAGCTTATTACTATTCTTACCGTAGATGTTTTGAAGCTGTAATTGCCAACAGCTTTGCAAGTACTCATTAGTACTCTTCCAAGTACTAATGTTGGTAATTTGTAGTGTCCAAATATGGTTTTCCTTATCTACTTCATTTTTTTTAAACATATCATTGTTTATGCTTATAAATTCATACATTTTTGTTCATATTTAGAAGTAAAATGACATGAATTTGTGTGAATGTGTGAATTTGAAGTGGACATGTGTACTGAAAGTATATTAAATAACAAAAAAGTTTCTGAATACTTATTTCTTATTTCCCCTCACTGTATAACCTCGACTACAATCAATATAGCATAATTGAATTCGACTTAAAGATAAATCATTGCAAAAAAAACAAACAAACAAAACAGAGTTGTGCATGCATGTACATTTGGTATCTACATTAATCACTCAGCCCTCTAATTTTTTCTGAAATAAATGAACCATCAGTGCAAATTCAACAAAGATAATTAAATTGCCAGAGGAACTCGGAGGCCGAGAAGAAATATGAAATAACACCATTTGCCTGATTGTCGTGGGGGCAAATTACCAAATGATGCTCTATACAAATTAACCATCTTGCTCATTTGTCAACACGCTCAAATGACGGCCCTCTCACGGAATCAGGTTCTAGAGAAAATGCATTTCCCCTCCAACCCATTAACAATTCGATAACTTATGTAAAGCGCAGTTTGTTTATTCCTTTCTGTCTTGTGATGCTATACATAAATCTCTCATATTGCAATACATGTTTATTAATTCATTGTTTTGTGCTGAAACTGTCCCCTGAATTTGAAGACAAATAAAAGAAACTGGGCATTTTTGCTCAGCTCCTGGTCTTGTTGTCCATGCTGCATTTCTACAGGAGTGATTTGGAAATGTAAATGTGAAGTTACTCATGAATGTCTGTGATCATAGAAGCATGGAGAACACTGCTGGATCCATTCAAGCTGCTCAGTCTGCTCCATTAGTTCATCCTGGTTAATGCCTTTGGATTAGGAGGTTTGTTTAAGGGAAAAGCCATTCAGGATTCTCCATGGATCAACCAAACCATCTGAAGAGGCTTTGTGAATTTCAATTTTTGGTAAGTACCAAGACCTGAAATGTAAAATACATTACGTAAATCTTCTGTTGCTTAAGGACTGTTGGAGCATGAGCCTTGACATCTTAGGAAAGATATTGTTCCAGAACCCCAGACCCTCCAATATCCCATTTACTAAAGTAGAATTCAGATGTGTAATAAATTGTTAATTTCTAGCTACATGTGTACTATTCTTAGCAAGAGATTAAACTATGAATAGCGTAAATAAATTAAACATTTGAAGATTTGAAGAATGTCCAAAACCAGTGAGGGACAATGGCATCAAAATGACATTTCAGGATGCCATGAACGCAGACTTACCAACATGGCTTAAATTTATAGTGTCATTGTAAGCAATAATAAGTAAAGCCTACATAGGTGCAGGACACTAAGTCTAAATAGAGCTTAACCTGACAGTGGTCTGGCCTGAGAGTCAAACAAATGACAATGAATGCAATGGTTTGCACTCCTGACTGATTGCAAATGACAGACCAGGTCTATGGAGTGGATAATTGCCCAAATCAGTATTAAACACACTGCAGAAATAGAATACTGAAATTGCTTCTCATTGAGGTCTGGCGTCAAGAGAAACTTTATTGAGCTTAACACAAATTTGAGGGATTGCTATATTTTCTTGGCTCACTATACACATCCGTTTTTGTAGGAGGACAGGATGTCATTTAAATAAGTAAAAAAAAAAATATATTAAACTATTCTGGGACTGGTAACAAGCAGAGCTTTTAACAAGCTGTAAGAATCCCGGCGTGGTATAAATTGCTGCTAAATGCAAGCATTGCCTGGTCCCCAACCACCTGCCAGTGTTCTATATCTGACAGGAAGTTTAAGTAAAAAAAAAAAAACAAAAAAAAAACGACAATTCAGCTCATGGGTTGTTTTTTTTTCTTCCTTGAGAAACCACATCTAATTAGGTTGAGGCCTGACCCATTAACAAACCTGAAGCCAATGAAAACTAAATGTCCAAGCAAATGGACTGTAGTGTCTATCTCCATTAATGCTTGAAATATTAATGGAAACATCAGCCTGCCCTATCAAGTCAACACTGGCTATTTATCTCTGGATAATTGCAAAGAGGTGCTCACATCCCACAGAGGCAAATGGGTGGCATGTCTGAAAGTCAATGGACGAAACTTGTGTGCTAATATGAGAGGAGGAAATAAGATAATGAATTTCAGGCAGTGTTGAAGGAAAAAAGTTAAACACACAAATGAAAGCCAATAAATTAGGAATAGGAATTAGAGACTACAGATCATGAGTTAAGTCGTTTAATTGTCATTTGCACAGTTACACTGGGTACACTGGGCATTGAAATGCATGTGATTTAGACATTGACAGTACAAACATTTATTAGCCATGAACCAACACATATTTGGACATGAACGGTTGAAATGATGCTGTAATGTAATAAGGTAAATGAACAGTGGCAGAGTAAAAGTGACGTGCTATTAAATAAGGCAGAACAGTAAATACAAGTACAATAAATAGTACATAGTAAAACTGAATAGTAAATATTTAAGTGAATAGGCCATAAGCTACTATTAAGGCCCAGAAAGGTGTCTTGTGATCTGATCACTCAGACCATTCAGGGAGGTGATCTGTGATGCATGTGGCCATATTACGTTTGCAAACCTGCCAAACTTCACTCAGGAGCTCTGAATTTTAACAACGGAGTAAGGTGCTACAAGTAATACCACTCAAAAATACACCGAAAGAGTCGTCGCACATGAGGAAATCAACATGATTCTGAAACAGCTGCGTAGCTGTTTTGAACTGTGTGATGTTAACTGACCTCCTGGAAGCCCCGCCTACTTCCTCTGACATTAGTAATCACGTCTCGACTCGTTTCTTCTGCTTGAAAGACGTGGCGCCTTGCTTCCTGAATATTGAGAATGTTTTGAGTATATTAATATGAAAAATATATCAATGTATTTTTGTCTGAAACTTTTGGGCGAAAAAAAGATTAAATAGACCTACAACGAAGTGTCAAATCGAAATGCTAATGATAATTAGGAAGTGATTAAAAACCAAAATGCTGTTTGCTCTCCTGCAACAGTTAGCACAGACACATTCAAACAGTGAGCTCAAGCTCATCATGGAAGAAACTGGAGAGTGTGTGTGTACATATGAGGGGTTTTACAATAACCACCAGGCACTTGGGGGAAAAGCTGCCACTTGTCTATTTTAGTTAGAATGTAGACACTGAAATATTTACATGCACACTGACATGAAATGCAATCACAAGTGGTGAGTGGAGATGATTTCAAGACACCAGGTGTTAATGGCCATCCGTCTCAGCTGTCCTCTTCTGATTGGATGAAACAAATGTTAATACCACGTCTGAATGCCACCTAAATTACAACCTGTTCATGGCCCGATTGCCTGACTGTATAAAAAGACAAGGCTTTTATTTCTTTTGCAGCCACGTAGAGAACTCCATGAGATGGTCTGCAAGGCAGTCATCACTAAGCCCCCTGAGGCCACAATGAGGCCACATCATTTCTGGAAGAATCTCTTACCTAAGGGCTCATGTCTGAACCTAGACGTGACGAGTGGACCTGCAGGACCCGGAGGAGTTCTGCGGAACTAGCGTCATCATATCAAATGCACTGCTGTCTCAAAATGTGTCTGGTGAAAACTCCTCTACATTGTGGGATGCCGTGCCTCTGGTCATGGATTTTCTTAGTACCATGAATAAAAAAAAACGGCCAAGGTCACTGCCAGTCTCTGACAGCATGTCATACGCCAGTGTAAAAAAAATACATCTTTCAATTAGGAGGTGCCTCGTTTCCTGATTGGAGAATGACCCAAGGACTTCACCAACACTGTCTAGACAGTCATGGACATTTTACACTCCCTAAACCAGCCAGAAAATTGATTCTTCTTAAACACACTTTGGATTTTTGTTGGAGAGTCAGATATGGAGTTATAATGGTTCTCTATAGTGAATGGCAGGATTTATCATTTAGTAGAGAATGAAAAAAAAAAACTTAAACAATCAGTCTGTGCAGTGTACAATAGAGAGAAAAGGCTGCGTATAAAAAGCTATTATTTCATTACTTCAACTAAGGCTAAAGAATTAGCTGGAGAGAACATGCACACACTGCTCTTAGCTCATATTCGTCATGTTCCTCTCCTGCATACCGAGCTAACAATTTTCACGTGTCCTGGAAGTGGAAATAAAGCATAGCGTCATGTTGGATTACCACAAACACCAGTCAGCATTCGTACGTAGAAATAACCTCTATGGTTCAATACAAGGAATATTGATGATAATTAAAGAACTGATGCCAACTGTTAAGTGCAAACAAGCAATTAAGAGTACTAAATGCTAAAATTAAGATAGAGCAGACAGCTAGTGCTCCTGTGTGACCTTGAAAATTGCTCTGGGAATCTCCATTGCTTCTCTGCACTCATCGCCAGGCTGCATTTCCAGGCATGTTCCTGACACGTTAGTGCCTGCTGGGTGGCCACCGAGCCACATGCTCCCATTGAATATTTAAACTGATAAAGCCTGCCCAGGGGGTTTGAGCTCCCACATCTGGCCAAAACCATCCCTGGGTACACCTCAAGATTGCTTCTCGGTGTGCTCCGATATCTCATCATGGACTCCATAGAAAATGAAACACAAAGCCGGAGTGAAGGAGTAATGACGAGCCACTGGGAAGGTCAACGCTTGGCTGAGCCGTGAGACGAGGAAGGACAAACGATGAAAGAGGGAAGCAGGCTGCGGGGTGGCGTGGGGGCAGGTGAGCATTCACCTTCATCTCGGCAGGGGCGGGAATGAGTGTCCTCGCTCAGGATGTGGACAAAGCGTGGGGGGAATGTTAAACACTAAAAAAAGTCAGAGAGCAGACAGCATCAGCCCACCTCACGGCCCTGTGCACTCTGCTTGATGCATCGTGTCCAACCTTGCCCCAATGAGATGACATGGAGGTGCTGCATTTACTACTGACCAGTAGGAGTGGTATGTCATCAGAGTGTATACTGTAAGTGTAAAACACATTTAAAACAATGTCTGTTGAACAGACTGTTATATTCAAACAGAATAAAAAAAAATCTCAACTGCTTTAGACAATAACATATGCAGGCATACATATACACACAAATACACTCGCTGTCTACTTTATAAGGAACACCTGTACACCTGCACATTCATGCAGTTATCTAATCAGCCAATAACGTGGCAATCGTGGCAGATCGTGCAGATACAGGTCAAAAGCTTTGGGTAATGTCCACATCAAACAACAGAATGAAGAAAAAGTGTGATCGTGGCATAGATGTTGGTACCAGATAGGCTGGTTTGAGTATTTCAGAGACTGCTGAACTCCTGGGGTTTTCACACACAAGAGTCTCTAGATTTACACAGAATGGTGCCTCAGATTCCTGTTCTTGGCTGAAAGGAGTGGAACTTATCCAATCAGTCTATCAATTAAAAGTATATTTTGAGTTTTGATTTAAAAAGGGACACAGAAGAAGCAGGTCTGGCGTCTACTGAGGTAGATCATTCCAGGGCCTCGCCACAGCACCTACAAAAAGCTTGACAAACTTTAGCCGAGTGAGGAAAGTCAGCAGTAGCTGTTGTGGTGGATGTTTATTGTGGGGCCTGTGGGGCTAGTCTCTTCAGGGCTTTAAAGACAAACAATCAAACCTTATCCTGAATTCTAAAATGAACTGGAAGCCAATGAAGGGAAGCTAAAAGTGGGGTAATATGATCCCTCTTCTTTCTGTGCCTTAAATTCATGGGTGCTACTATTCTCACCATACGTGAAAGACCTGAAAGAATATTCTTTACTTATATTTTTTTTTTCCAAGATAAGAACACGCTGCATGATGTTTGTCAATCATGAGCATTCATCCTGATTCAGTCAGCCTTTGGACTACTGGGAATACTGTAAAGTGCTTAACCTTCTTCTGAACAATTCAAACAGTTCTCTTCACAGTACAGCCCAAAGAACTCAAAGTAAGCAGCTATGACAATGTACTTATGAAACCTCACACTGATCCAGTATTCTCATCAATAAATAGGAAAAATGTGTGCTTTAACGTGAAACAGTAGGTTGATGTTGTTGTATTATTTAGACACTTGTCAGGTAAACGGTACTTTAATTCAGTGCTGGCTCTACTTTATTACCGACAATGCTATTGATTTGAAATGGTTTCATAACAAGATGTTTAAAATACACAATCCTGGGTATCTAGCTGAGGCCCCTGATTTGAGTGGACATGGCTCTAAAGCACTTGTGGACGTGGCTGAGGGTCCAAGCTGTGCAAGAGCCCTTGATTTTCATTATGGGTGGAACCGAAGTCCTTCAGCACGGTCCTCTACAGCCTCGTCAGTGCAGTCACACAGCACCATCAAAGCCTCTCCGCTTTGATCAACTCTTCAAAAGCCTTTTCTGGCCCCTTCTCAGTGCCTGCTCGCCTGCTTTCTGACAGGCCAGGATTTCTTCTAGCCATGATTAAACACTCGCTTTAATTCACTTTATCCATACTGAACTTGCTTTACCACTACATATATATATATATATATATATATATATATATATATATATATATATATATATATATATATATTAGTATTTCACCTACTTTTAAAAAGGAATGTGGAAGCTGATTCAACACTGTGTTTCTTACAACTGTACTAAGGATGCTTGATAAGTTAAGTCTGACATATGGAGCAAGTATAAGTACTTAGTATATATAATACCATGGAAAAATTGTGTTCTGCTTCTTTAGTTTGCATTTTCTATCCCCAGATTTTGTTTCAGGTTTAAAGGCTTGTGTTTAGAAGCAGTGTCTGAATTTCTATTCAATGACAAAAGACAAAATAAGCACAGTCTATACACAAACCTACATGTTTATAAGTATATGAACAAGCCAGCAGCCCCATATCCTAATAAATATAACACTATAAGAAAGAGGTATTCACACTGTGAAGGGAATGCTGGGGGTACTGGTGAGACTGAAATGACCAAAAACAAAGGACTACATCTGATCAGATCTGCCAACTGCTATGCATTTTCTGTAAAAGCATTTAAAATGGCTGGAACGTACTTTAAAAAATGCACAAAACAAATCTGTCTTTTTTCATAAAAAAATGGCAGATGAGCCAATCAACATTTGTGCACAAACTAATGCTCTTTAAACTAGTCATGTTTCCGCCCATGCTCACGGTGCTTCAAAGATGCATTGATGCAGTGGCCTTGCTTTCTGTCAAGGTAAAAGGAGAATGTTTTTACTGAAAATGGTGAAAAATGGCACTTTTTGACCAAGGCCAAAAATCTTTTTGTTTGTTTTGCTCTCTTGCACCAGTCAGCACTCAGATGCATTCAAACGGTTTGAGGAGCAGATCAATAATGCAGGACTAGGCATGATACTTCTTTGTGCTTGTCAGGTCTGCTGTATTACAAGACCCTTTTTTCTTGTGTTTTTTATAAGCCAGTTAATAACAGGCAATAAAACCACTGGGCAAATTGGACGACTTGGCCTGGTTTTATACGTATACGCTGCAGTAGTTTAAGTAGCCTGCTGACAAGTTGGTTTTCGTTGGGTGCAAGTTCTCGAAATACTGAGAAGTGGGCCTCTTGGGGGAAATAGTCTGAATAAGTCTGCTATAAGGCATGCTGCCTGTTTGGGGACAGTTTAGTACTTTGTGAAACAGGATTTAGAATGAGACCAGCCAGGCTCAGGACATGAAAAATGGAAAAGCTCTTTATTTAGCCACGGGAACTGCTTCTCAGTGTGCATGGCTGGAGATTCTGAAAAGACAGAGACTGACAGGGATCCATTAGGGAGCCTGGCCTCTTCTTAATGCCAGAGACCTGGGAAAAGACTCAGTTGCCTCTCTTTCTCTTCTAATCTCTTTCCTCGTTTACCTCATTTTCTGCAGAGTAACTATACAAGGACATTTGAGTTGTTGGATGTCTGTGAGGCTACACTCTCTTCCACAGCTCCCTCTGTTAGAAAACTGGCCTTCATCATCTTTCAGCCTGGTTCAAAAGCACTATAATCACGCAAGTCCGACAGACCCGAAGGTATAGGATGCAGTGAAGAAAAAGTCTTTTTAAAGATGAAGGATAACTACACACACTCACACATGGCACACATGGCCTTAGGTATAAATATCATCGCACACTTTCCACCGCATGGCAAATGTGAACAAATTAAAATTCCTCCTGGACAGCAATCTAAGGCGGGAGCTGTGTCTGAAAAAGCAAGACGTGATGCACATGTCGGCGTCCACTGCCCACAAAGAAGTGGAGGTGCTCGCATGGATCACTTTTAATGAGGCTGTCTGCTTTCACACCGCTCAGTATTCTGTCTCAGTTTAAAAAGGCTGCTATACTTAAAGGCAAACGTCTTCATACCTGTTAATTAATTACACATGCTTCAGACCACTTTCCCCAAATCGAGTGGCACATTGCCTGGTTATTCAAGGCCGTAATCATAATTTGTTTCAAATACAGACAGGAGCCATATTTGGAAGGCAAATGCATCACGGCCTTGAATCTGGGCCACTTGAAGTGTCCATGTTGCACTCTCGTGCTCATAATGAATTTAGAAATTAAATAACAAAATAATAGAAACAACAATAACTGACAAAAGAACAGCAAATGATCTTATCTGCATGAATTTAACACTGGAGCATTTCATATTTGCTATCAATGTAGCTATCACTTGACAGTTTGACATACTGTGTTAAAAAAGCATTTTGTAAGGTTACTGCCTTTAGAGCCAGCAACAGAGCTGAGAGAGAAGTTAATTTTATATCATGCAGGAATTCCAGTCTCTTTGACTGAGTCCATGTGCCTCAGTGTCAATACAAGAGACTTTCTAAATCTGATTTAAGGCCAGGTCAGCAATAAGAGCAGCCTAGAGGTCTAAACACTGTAGTGTTCATTACTGAATTAATAATGCCCTTGTTTCTTTCTAAACAAATAACCCTTCCCTAGTGGGTGACTTTGTTATGTTTCCTCTTTATCCAGCCTCTCTAAGGCAAATCAAAGGGAGTTTGCTTTAAGCTTTTTAAGTATCTATATACAGTGCCTTCAGAAATTATTCATATATGTTCCAACAGCTCAATGAGCCAAAGCACAAAGCAAATATGATAGCTTATATGATAGAAGGAATAGCTTAAAAAAAAGGTTTTTGGTTTGGAATGTCATACCTGAGACTTAAATTTGACCTGAAAATTACTGTTCACCAAAGTTCTCCATCTAAATCTGAAATACATGTTTGTAAAAAAAAATACTGAAGGGATTTGCATCAACTCTTTAATATAAACCTGTGATTTGAATTATTGAACTATTGTCCGACCTGCTGGTATCAACAGTCAGAACTGAGAATTCGGAATTGACAATTGACGATGGTATAAAACGATATCATACACTATAATCAAGCAAGGAGTCGCAACTTTGGCTCACTTACCTCTTTTTTTTGCAACCCAGGTTATAGACTGTTTGTGAACAAACACAGAACCAAAAAAAACCCTTTTTTTATTTGGCGCTGCAAGCTGAAAAGTTCTCTAACGCCTGGGCTAAAGGTTTTCTACTAAGTTGCATTTCTTTAGTGGATATATTAAACTGTAAGTCAAGGATGTTCAATTACAGTGCACCTTACTTCTTTTACTCCTCTAATAGGCCAGTCTAGTTTTAGGTGACTAAATCCGTCTGATGAATTGCCCATGGTCAAACACCTGTGTTCACTACCTTCCTTTATCACATTTTTGTTAGCTTCACACCACCAATTACTGGCTCCATGGTTGCTAAGGTCCGGTCCTGCTACAACCACCGCCTCTCCATTTTATCAAAGCCTTCATTAAGAGGCATAGACTAATTCAGCCTCTGACTTTCCTTAATGCAACCCTTTCATTTATTTCCAATCAGCCTCTGATCTCAGACCTGTCTGGCATTTATTTAAATCTCAAGCACAGCCACGCTTCTATTACAGGCTAACTTCTCTGGGGTCATTAATTACATCCACAGACAAGTCGGCTGTCATTTATACAACTGTATCGATTACTCAGTCAAGCCCTGATAGTAAAACATCTGCAGATTTATGAGATCATCTTTTTTTAGCATTCCAGTCATTTCTAAACTGTCTGTCACCTGGATCTGAATGTAGATTCGCTCTATGGACCTTAATCTGGTACAGAAAATTGTGCTTTAATGGAATTTCTTTCTTTAAAAAAACACACACATACACGTTGACAGGTGGACGGGGGTACGAGTCATATGATAACTGAAAAATTGAGCAAGATTTCAAGTTGAGGAAACAGTTCTGTTGTCCATGTTTGTGTGTATGACCTTCAATCTCGCTGCCGCTCGCATCAGCTGCAATACACAGCCGCGAACTGTATGTGCCAACTCGCAGAGCAATCTCGCCCAGACAAGGGTGAGAAGAGGAAAAGCTGACCTTTGATCCAGGACAGAATTCAATTTTGGTAAAAAGGACCTTCTTGCCATCTACTTGCTGCAGAATCTCTGCCCTGCCGGATATAAAAACAGACCAGAGGACTGTGAGTCATCAAACATTTTTCAGGCAGGATATTGTTAAGATGAAAGACACATGTTTGGGCTGGTCGAGGTGTCAGAGGGATAAATAATCATTCCGCAGTGATTTTATTGCAGTGCTGGTTCTAGAAGGGAAAGGCTATGCATGCTACAGTACTCCTGCAAAAGCAACAAATATTCAGAATTTCACCAATCCTTACACACTGTATTTCAGAAATAATATTTGGACTTTCTCCAAATCTATTTAGTGGCCCTAAAGCTAATGCTTTAATACAAAGTTTATGTAGTATTTTACATAATGGTAGTGTTCATAGGGCTACATGACCCCTCCATAAACCCTTTGTGACAACGGATATAAACATATTAGTGATGTAATACGAATAGGAAAGCTTGCCAGAAAAGCTCACATAGCGTCTGGTTGAGACTAGGCCTGGGATCCCATTGGTTGCATAAAAAAAAGTCAAGCTGGAGGTTTTTTCTTTCTTGCAGGCGAGCTGTCAGATATGAAGCTCGTTGGACAAAGAAAGACCGTATCACTAATGTGAACATGAACAGTGTATTTGTATTTACAGTAATACGTTTATGATGTTCAATCATTCATCTTTAGTATCTGCCTGGTCAGGGTTGCATTGGTTTAACTTAGGCTAATAATTTGTTTATATTTTGGGAAAAGAACCAAAAAAAATTTATTTGAAAATGTCACAGGCAAGTACAAAAAAACATAAGTGTGCAAGTAGGATAAAAAAAATCCTGTATATGCACATCTATATTTCAAAAAAAAAATCTCTTCCAGGTTAGACAATGCCCAGTTCAGGTTTAAATCCAAATACAGATACAAACATTTGTAGCACTAAACAGATCTAGATACAAATGAGGCCATTGCGTTACATCTCTTAAATCTACATAAACATTTATCAGGGTCGTAAATCCAATAGGTGTTAGCTTGACATAGGGTTGTGTTATGACATTACATGACATCTGACTTTGTAATTTAGTGTACCTCTGGCATAGTCATACAATTAATGATATTAATCTAACACAGTAAACATTTAAACCAGAATTTTATTTGGGGAATGCTAGCTGTTGTTCAATTTTTGTGGTTCTGACACTTTAGTAAGCGCTTTATCCTGGTCAGGATTGCGGTGGATCCAGAACCCATTCTGGAACCACTGGGTGTGAGGTGGGAATGCAACCTGGATGGGATGCGAGTCCATTGCAGGGCACCAATCACACACACATTCACGGGGGTGATTTAGCATAGCCAATCCACTTACCGGCATGTTTTTGCGAGGTGGTAGGAAACCGGAGAGCCCAGAGGAAACCCACACAGACATAGGGAGACAATGTGACACATGTCATGACACATTTTCAAAAGAAAACCTTAAAAGGGCAACTTAAATTTGGGGAAAAATCTTGCATTGAACGAAATGTAGATAATGTAGAAAAATGATACACTTTTGTGAAACCTATTTGCAATAAACAATGCAAAATAAAAAAAAAAAAAAGGTTTTGATTTGACTCACAGTCATATAATCCAAGCTCAGCATTGAACCCAAGGACCCTAGAGCTGTGTCAACCTTATGTCAGCAAAAATCAGTGTCACTTGACTCAGGGGTTATGTCAACGTTACATCAAAATTAAAGCCTTTATGTCAGTTGACACTAACTGGAATAAGCATTCATAAATATTCAGTATATTAAATATATGGTTTATGTCAGTTTTCATAAAGGATTTTATGCCTCCAGGGTTCCAGGATTTGACTGGCGTCCCATCTGGGGTGAATTCTCCCACCTTGCGCTAGTATTTCTGGGATTGGCTCTGGATCCACCGTGACCCTGACCAGGATAAAGCAGTTACTGAAGATGAATGAATATAATAGCAAACACATTTCTTTTCAAGATGTTTTTTTTTTGCTCTTTATATTCATTTCAACTCTCAAATTATCTCATATGATCGTTTCCGTCTTACTTCCACCACTTGTCAAAAGACTCCTATTAAAAGCCAGTGACCCCAGTCTCACAAACATGAAGTCAGATGTGAAGCTCCAGAGCATCTAGAGCGCCACGTGTTGCATCACGTTGCTGAGCTCGGAGCCTCCCCCGCGAGGTGATCGAGCTGAGATCTACCACTCAGTGACAGTACACTTAATCAACACACTGAAATGGAGGATCACAAGAGACAGAGCTCGGTGTCACGCGTCTCCGCTGCCGCCCCCGCAACCACTGAATAACCATATGTGATCGCAAAATCAATCTGCAACCACTTCGAAAATTATTGCCTCAGACCCCCAGCACATGTTTTGTCACACACCACTAGGCAATAAAAGTGATATTAAGATTATTGATTGTTGTGTATGGGGCACTATTAATAACAGTGAACATGAAGCCAGAGTGATATGTGGGCATATAGGTCTGTCCCAGTGTGATGGTGAGATGCATGATGGGTAAGGTGTTCTTCAGGCAAATGATGGATTATGAGGTGGCAGTCATGCCTTGAGACTGGCAAAGGCTGCACACACGAAAATGACGTTGGCAAAAATTAATCTGTTGTCTTGGAGCCATCATAAATAGATAACAAAATGGATTTTCCATTATGGCTACATGTAAAGTTCAAATCTGCAGGCGTAAACAGGACACCATCGGAAAAAAAATCTTGTGTGTGTCCTTGGTGGGTTTCATTCGGGTTCTCTGGTTTCATCCCGCCTCAGAAAAGCTTGCTGGTAGGAGGACTGGCTATGCTTTATTGCCCCTTGGTGTGAGAATGTGTGTTCATGGTGCCTTGGCATTCCATTCTGGAATTCCGACCTCATGTCCAGCATTCCCAGGATACAAGCTTGACCAGACCACTAGCACTTGTACAAACTAGCACTACTCTCTTGTCTTGTCTTCCTGTCAACTGTTTCATAAGTCGCTCTGGATAAGAGAATGTGACAGACAGCGAATGAAAAATTAAATGATAAAAATCAAAAATTCCAAAAGGTTAAATCAATACTAATTCTGCTCATGACACAATACTCCGCTGCAACAGTGTCCTTAATATTTGAGCGCACAATGGCCTGGTGACAACGTGTTCCCTCTTTAAGGCGACCTCAGCTTAGCCCTGCAGACAGCAATCATTAATAAATCTTGACATGTTAAATCCAGGCTCCCTCCATTACGCTGCATCCTGGGCTATCTTGGCCCTCAATAAATTTGAAAGCTCCGCAGAGTCAGACAGAGCCGAGGCGATGCTGCAGGGACAGAGCTGTGATGAAACATTAATATTTTCAGCGATGTTTTATTTAACCACCTTACAGCAGCACTTGGGGGGTGGAAAACATGTACCCACCGGAAATGATATTATGGCCGTGGCACAGGTCACGAGATGCTTTGTTTGTTTTGCGGAGAGTAGTTCCAGGGAGCCATTATAGTAAGCAGCATGTGGACGCTCTGCTGTGCCCAGAATGCTGAAGGAAACCACTACAGCATCACGTAGCTCCCATCATATCTCCTTTCATCTTATATTAACAGCAAACCTACATGCGCCATCAAGGATTGTGAGAGCACTTGATGCTGCATTAGGGACTCTTGAGACCCCCTTGTGAGATACCCCCCACCGTGGTTCAACATGATCATGAAATGATTCTAGATGCATCTCGATTCTACACTATAGCTGTGACCACTTTTTACTTTTAAAGCATAATGTAAAATTGGTTCCAGTATGTGCAATACTGAGCAAAAGCCCAGGTTTTCAACAACAACGTAAGCTGAAACTGAAATTTCAGCCGTCGTTTAATATTATTACTTGTCGCACTGTATGAGATGATTCTAATAAAATCTTGGAAGGATTCTATAACAGACAGTGCAGTAACATTTCATATTATAAATTGAAGATAATCTAGAGATACACCTGTGATAAAAGAAAATGCCTACTTTATGCTTACGTCATCAGACAGTGAGATCTGGCATCGTGTGGTAAACAGGGTCTCAAACAGAAACTTTTTCAAAATGAACTTCTTAATTGGTAATAAGGTTTTTTCTGAACATTAGCATGTTTCGTTCACGTTACGGCATCACCACTACTGCAGTTGTAGCTGTCCCATGAGTTTAGCATCATCCAAAGCTCCCCTCCTATTGGCGGCTTTAAGACAAGAGTTGTAGCAGCGCTCACACTGAGATTTTAATGATAAATTTCTGGCACTAGCAGATGTTTGTCATGAGCTGACTTTGGTCGCAATGGCCCTTTGTGAAGGTTCTCGGTTGAACAGGAACAGCAGAAGACCATTTTTGCTCCAACTCTTGACCATCTTGAAATGTGATGATTTCGCATGTTTGTTGTATTTCTGAAACAATTTATCTTGGTATCTGAAATACTCTTTATCTCTATGACAGAGCTTGCACACTGCATGACTCCTGTCCATTTTTGTGTGTGTGTGTGTTAAATTAATAAAATCCACAAGGTAGTCAAACTTGGTTTCAAAGTGGAGGCACAGGTCTGAGCTTCCACACAATACGATATGATTGCGATTCTTAAGGGAAAGATTCAATATTTGCCTATACCACTGAATCTGCTACAGTACAGTTCGATAAGATTTGATTTGACCAACTTTGTTCAGAATCTGGGGCAGGCCTTTTGTAAATTAATGAATGATTTTGACATAGAGAAGGACTATTTTACAGTAGGTACCACAGTTACACGCAAATCACCTTGCTAACCTATTTATACATTAATTTAAAAATATCAATTACTTATTACACGTCAGTTGTCTGTCCTTGTTCAGTAATAATTGATTTATGATTGTTGCCTCGATTCATTACAATCATTGCATTTTGAATCAATGTACTAATCCAAATCATGTGATCTTTACACCTCTACTTGCTAGTCTACGCCTAACTGGTCTTGAGTTGTGGCAAAATAAATTACTATTTATATTATTTCAGCTTTTCTTCACATTGATTTGAACTGATTTATTTTTTTAATCTGATCATTGGGATCTGTGCTTCAATGCAGAATTGTTCAACAAGAGAATCGAAATGCATCTAAGAATCTTTTTTCACCTTTTCTTACATAGATATATGATGAGACGGGCTCTAAGTTCTGTAGTATACGCCAGGAAGTATATACAAAGATATCTAAATGTGCTTGAAGTGCTCTTATTTACCACATGTGCATATATGCCTTTCTTTTATTCAGGCAGTTTATTCAGTAATTAGAAAGCTGTTCAGGAATAGCTCTTAACAGGGAATTGTTGTAAGCGTGAAGGCATTGTGGCAGCTCTAATTTGGAAGAAGTTACTTTTCCAATTCCCAAATTCACTCAAAACAGATTGAAACATCAAAGGAGGTAATGAAGGCCTCCAACACAACAACAGAACAGGTATACCTGACTATTGCCAATGAAGTGTAACCAATAACTGTTCCATTTGTGGTGTGCAACTGAGCCTGAAATTAATACAAATCCCTTTTATTTTAAACCACAGGCACACTGAAGTTCCAGTGGTGCTTGCAGGTAATCTTACTGTATAGTAATTAAACACTGGCTCTGAGTAGCTGGGACTTTGATTGATGTCTGACCTCTTGGGGATCAGTGGAAAACAAGCGCCTTGCTTTATATCAGCCTCCCACGAGATCCTGATGAATGGCGAGCCAAAGAAATGAAATTGTTTATCGTCGCCTTATCAAATTAACCACTCTATTGCACCCTTAATTGTTTATTAAAGGTCTTAAGATGGAATCACATAATGAACCTGTTACCCGTTTTAAGCCTTTTTTCCAATTAGGAAGCGCACTGACTCATGTCGTCGGCACGATGTCATTCCTATGAAAGTGGAGATTTGAGAAAGTTTTTTTTTTTTTTTTTTTTTTTTTTTTGTGATGGAGCACAAGAACTGTTTCTGAGTCTTCTCTCCTTCTGTAATAAGATGACCACAGCACCCCCTATTGTTTGATAAAGGCTAAAACAGTAATCCAGAACAAAGATAGGATGAAACTGGACTTAGATTAAATGGAAAATGGCCACAGACTTATCATAGTGCTGAATTTTACAGTCCTTATAGGTACCATATACGCATTTCTGAGCTCTCATGTATCCCAAATTCTCATGTATCCCTGGGAAATTTAGACACTGTCATATTAACACTATCAAACCTAAAAATTCTTATTGCTGGGGGAATAATATGCTCAGATAGAGATCTGAATATAATACAGTGCAAAAGCTAGCAGAGCCAAGCATTTTGAAAGGAAAGCTGCACAAGCTTGCATTAAATAAGCTTCCCACGAGGCCCCTGATAATATAACAACTCCACCATCTGCAGTCTAATTAAAAAGGCAATCACAGAGCTGGGTTCATGCTAAATAAGAGATGAAATAACTCATCAAGGTGCTTATGTCTTTAACAACCCTGCTTCTCATTAAGACCCTGCCTCCTCACAGAATTACTATTACAGTGCACTGTTCTACAGTGGGCTCTTTCTGGAAACAGGAACCAAACAAAAACACTTCACTACTCTTCACTTGCTTGCCCAAAAAAAAAGAAAACAAAAAATACTGACAGAGCAAGTACACTCCAAGAAAAAAAAAAAAAAGTTACAACTAGAATTTGTCCCTCTAGAGGACTTTTCCATGTAGTATCCCACAAACAAGAGTATTTTCCCAGTAAAAGAGAGTGCTACATAAAATATTTAGGTGTATAGTAAAAAGTAACAATTAAACAATGACAAGGCACGCTGTTATAGGAAAATCATCAATGACGGGGTGGTGTGATATGACACAAAGTTGATTCTTTTCCAATAACAGCATTCAGCAGAAGTGTTTTATTCCTCTTACACCACAGCAACTTGCAAATAATCACAATATTATTATTTTTATATACTTTTTATTTATTTATAGTTACATTTAATGTTATGGGTGTCTGAAAAAGCTTTTGCTATGACTGCCACAAAGCTCTCACACTGGAGACTCCTTACAAAAACGCTACATAAACATCACCATATAAACAATTACATGTTTTTTTTTTAAAAATCTGTTTATGTGGTGCATCCTTACAAGGAGTCACCATGTAGTGTCAATATAAGCTGTTACTATAGAAACAATAAGGTTAAAGAAATGAGTGGTATAATATAAAAACCTTACATCCAGAACTACTATATAAGCTGTGCTGGTATAGAAAATTAATCTGCTTTCAGCACCCCTGAAGTATACAGAGGTTATATTGCTGAATAGTTAAATAGTTTATAGAGCTACTTTATAAAGCTAGCTGGATTTCTGGGCAGTTTTCTAATTTAAAATAAGTAACAGAAAGCAAAAAAAAAAAAAAAACATGCTAGTTATCAACAATGTTTCAAGCTAACACCAACTAGCCTGGTAGCTACCAAGCTAGCTAACAAACTAACTATGTGTAGAAATAAAAAAGGTTTGTAGTTTATGTACATTATAGAGCTAGCTAGCTTTCTGTGCAGTTTTCTTGTATAACAAATATAAAGCAAACATTCATGCTAGTTATCAAGAAAGTTTTAAGCTAACACCAAATAGCAAATAGCAAGCTAGTTACCAAGCTAGCTAACAAGCTAACAGAAATATAAAAAAATATATATGGTTTATATACATTATAGAGCTAGCTGGTATTCTGGGCAGTTTTTTGGTTTAAAATAATTACTATAAAGAAAGGAAGCATGGTAGTTATAAAAAAAAGTTTCAAAGTAACACCAACTAGGCTGCTAGCTACCAAGTGAGCTAAAAATATTAGAGATGAATAGAATTTATGGTTCATATATTATGGAAATATTTAGATTTCTGGGCAGTTTTCTTATTTATCATAACTACTATAAAGCAGACAGACATGCTAGTTATCAAGATCTTTTCAAGCTAATACCAACTAACCAGCTAGCTACCAACCTAGCTAAAAAGATTAGTGAATAAAAGTGTTTATGGTTTATATATTATGGAGCTAGGTAGCTTTCTGAGCAGATTTCTAGTGAAGTCCCACTAATATAAACCAAACATACACCACATAAAAAGAACTTATTTATGTTTTATAGTGAATCTAAATTAAATGACTAAAAGTTTGCCTTCTAACCAAGCTAGCTATGAACACCTGAAGGATTGTCAGTAGCTAGGGGATGAATGCCATTTTTAAAGAGTAAACTTCAAACTTTTTGGCAGTTTGAACTGATGATTTACTGCCTGCCTCCAAAGTAGAGCTTTCTCAAAACAATTCTGATAAACCATTTTGAATATGAGCATATGGAAAGTCCATTTTTAATCCAAATATCTGTACATACAAGGTCTTTTTGCTATTTCTGCCCTGCTCAAACACAATTCTGCTCCACTGAACCTAACACCTCCAACTCTTTAAGCCATTTCCTGCCAATTCACTACCGTCCTTTTGTTTTCAGTCTGTTTTGCCATCCTATTTATTCAGCTTGTAATTACAGGTCCACATTTCAAATGATGTCCATAAAATAGAGCCCCTACATCTTGGCTGGCTAAAAGCCCAACAGAGTAGACCTTCATGCTAAGCTGCCCTTAATGACTTTTTAATGGGCCTTTTATGCTTTCGGTTTTAACGATGTACTTACAACAGCTCTAATCATTTTATTGGAAATGATGAATGATTGAGAAAAGGCTAACATTAATTTAATTTACCGCTCAGTCTTCCTGCGTTAAGAGCCTAAGAAAGCATTGTGGAGAGAGACCGGAGAAAGAGGGTGCAGAAAGATGGTATGCATGCTACGCTAGAGAGCAGCGGGGGTAATTTATGATAGCAGCAGTGTTGTTTTCCCTTATCTCTAATTAGACCCTTTTTGTTGAGCTTACTGATTTCAGCTTTGAAGCAACAAGGCCTGGTTAACAAGACAAGCAGGCAATGGAAACACACAGCCTTCCAGGCTTTCACATCATTCATCATTCACAGGGAACCAGAAAATCTTTGGGGACCAGCACATGGCTGAGTTCTAACAGTTTCTGAATGTCCAAATACTTACCAGCCAAGATGCTTAATTATAGACTGTTGATTTATGAGAGAGAAGTGATTTCCTCAATGAACACGCAAACATGCAGCTACCAGCAATAGCCTGAGTGACAACACAGATTAAGTAATATTAAATAGAGGATTAGGTAAAGCTACAGAAAAGTCTTCACAAGAACTGTTCGCTTTTGTACTTAGATGAATGAAATCCATGGAATTCATAAAAGAACATGAATTCATGCCACTGTATGGCCATTTCATAGCAGAAAATACACTTACTGACCACTTTATCACAAACACCTGTGCACCTGCACATTCATGCAATCCAATCAGCCAATCATGTTGCAGCGTGGCAATGCATAAAGTCTTGCAGATATAGGTCAGGAGCTTCAGTTAATGTTCACATCTAACATCAGAATGGGGAAAAAATGTGATCTCAGTGGCTTTCACCATGGTATGGTTGTTGGTGCTTGGTGTGCTGGATTGAATATTTCAGATTTTCACACAACAGTCTCTACAGAATGGTGGCAGATCTACAGGGAGATGCACCTTGTTGATGAGAGACATCAGAGGAGAATGGCCAGACTGGTTCAAGCTGACAGGAAGGCTTCGGTAACTACGGTAAATAACCACTCTTTACAACTGTGGTGAGCAGGAAAGCAGCTCAGAACACACAACACTTTTAAGGCAGATGGGCTTACAACAGGAGAAGATCACATCAGGTTCCACTTCTGTCAGCCAAGAACAAGAATCTGAGGTTATAATGGGCACATGGGACTCACCAAAACTGGATAAGGTAAAGTTCCAATCTTTATATTATATTATATTATATTATATTATATTATATTATATGAGACTTTACAGTGATCAGTGCATAACTACACATCATATGGCATAGTGAAACAAGACAGCAAAATTCACAACACTTTTATTTAACAATTTTTTAACTACAAGGCCAAAATGAAAAAGTAGAAAGTTATGAAACCTCCATGGGATGGATAAATGCATCAGAGGCATCATGCAATTCTACAGTGCCACGCCAGGGATTTAACCAGCATGTAATCCTAGTGGAAATCATACACCCCAAAAAGGCCTGCGATCAGCAGATTCACCGCCACAGGAGGCATGGCCAAACACTCAGCAGCAAGCCAGCATTGCGCCAAAAATTAGTCCAAGAACTGCCAAAAGAACTTTGGCAAAAACCCAACTGTAGCCAATGGCAGAGCACTGGGGAAAGACCCTGTAGGCAGGTGAGGTGTTGAGGTGGGACTCCAACCTCCAGCATGGTGTACCAGCTGTGACTTACAACAGCATCATTTAGATCACTGAGATAAAGTTATTTAAACTTTACTATAACGTATAGGAGGATGATTCAACAACTGGGGTGCTGTTTGTGTCCCACTGATATTACAGTAACAAATTTCTATAAAGCTGAAAGACATTTTGAACACAGGTAAAGCATGCTTCACAACAATCTATATGCACGTTTCAAATAAATAACTTAAAATATTCATAAAACCTGTTTACAGCACATTTTTTGCATGTCCCTGCCCACTATAACCACACTTTACCTTTAAATATAATCATTAAAACACTCATTCGGGACTGTGAATCAATTTATCTTGTGCTTGAAACAGCTTTTTTCCCATGAGTCTTCCATTACAGGTTATGTAAAATGTACATATTAGTTGCACAACATTCACTCAACCCCGTTATCCTGAACACATTCCCCTCTAAGAAAGTGTGAATTTCCTTAAGGTCATGGGAAGAAGAAAAGTTCTCTCCTTTTTCCCCCCTGTATTTTTAGTAATACTGTGATAATCACTTACTAAGTCATTTTTAAAAATGAAAATTATTTTCAACTTTTAATATAAGACAACATGCAAACATTCAAAAAAACAGGAAACATCTTTTTGCAACTGCTCTTAAATGAGTAACAAGTTTTTCAGCATAGAATTATCAAATCCACAAAATGTGGTTTACTAGCATCTATGCTAATGACATGACGACACTAAAGCCATTCTAATGATTTACTTAAAATTAATTTCAATCTAAATTTGGGTAACAGGGTTGCATTTTCAGAGTTACAAAGGCTCAATGACACCCCAAGCATAGACTCACCTGGGAAATTCCTGGGAAATCATTTGTATCCAGATTGTACATACTATTTAATGTGATCAATGATACATTTTCAGGCAAATTAAGGTATACTACTCTTTATTTTAAAGTTTGGAGGATTTACAAGGCTGTATGCAGGTCACCCCCTGTCACCCGTCACCTCCCCCCCCCCCCCAAAAAAAATTATCGCACCCCTTCCCGTGAGTGGTAAGTAATAATTCAAGAGGGACGAGAAAGAAAAGTGAGAGGCCTATTCATTAAAGACCGATGTCACACCTAATGCATTTTGCACTTCAGACCTTGGCGGGAAGTCCATTACGTGCCTCCTACCAGGATATTGCATGCTGGGTAGGACAGAAATTCATTATTCTACAACATGACTACATTAGCTTCATAGTAACCACCTGCACCGTCTTCCTCTCCAATAACAGCAGGATAGCTCCTTCACTTTCTCATCCCTCTAATTTAAGCTCTTGACTCCACCACCATTCACTTTTTTTTTGGTTGTTCATGCTTTCTTTTAATCTATTCTTCCACTCCTTCTACTTCTTCTTCTTCTTCCCGCATGTTGGGCTTTAGGGACTGGACAAAGAGGCATGTGATTGAAACAAACACTTGACATTTATCACAAATGCCATGGCTGTTAATTAGGAGGCTGAGAGCTCTTTAGAAATCTAATCATTACATGAGCAGACCACTGAGCTGACTGGTTTACTACAAGCCAGGCTAAAACCTGAGCAGCTCACAGCTATCTTTAACCAACATGGAAAAACCTGTCTATGCTGTCTGACATGTTAAAGATGTGAAAAGATTAATCACTATGTATGTGCAAATATTATCCTCAGTGAAGATATAGTATTCAGATTAGTAATAGTATTCAGAAAGATGCATAGTATTTGCAAATGATTTAATTTTCTTGCTTCATGTTTGAGAAGAAGAAAAAACAAAAGCATCATTCTGCACTGAAGTTCAGCAATGAATATTTCATGACTTAACCTTTGCGATTCAAAGCACTCTGGCAGAACTTGAAAAAAAAACCCCAAAAAAAACCAAAAAGCAATTAAACGACAATGTGTTCCTCTAAAGCAAAGAAGCATCACTTGTAAGGGATAAAAGAAATTACCTTAACGGTGAATTGATTTTGAATTGATTATGTATAATGCTGCAAAATGGAAAAGGTTGAAAGCTGCAACGCCTATCCATTCACTTTCTACTTCATCAACTCTCTAAGATCCCCAAACATGTCTTGCTGTTCTCTATTACTACAGTTCAGCCAAACAAGCACAATTAGCATATGGCTTTTATCTTCTGTGGGGTTTTATTACAAATAGACATGAACTAATAGAACAGCAGGTGCTTACATGCAGAATTTGTATGAAGAGTCTGACACCTACTGGTGGCATTGGGGATTGCAGTTTCATCCTCTGGGGTGTTGTACCTTTAATATGTATAATTTCACCTGAAAACATGAATACTGCAGTCCATAAGTGGGCCATAAGCATCACTGTTGTAGTTTTTAATTAGTTTTTTGACCAGGGTCATTAGGGGTATCACAACCATAAAGGTATGAAGAATGGAGCCAACTGAAAGAAAAAAAGTATAAATATTTATACATACAGTACTCAAGTATTCAAGTGTATATTTATTTTTAAAAATTACTTCATTAAGTAATTTGGGTCTGCTGTTTAATAACCCTGCTGAAAGCGGCTTTAGCACAAACAAATAGCTAGCAAATTTACCAAACTTACCTCAGCATGTTTCTATAGATTCGATGGTCAATAAAGACTGATGTGTAAAAAATATATATGGTCAATATGAGAGATGAAAGAAATCTTGTATAAATTGTTGGAGAATCCAACAATCCTCTCTACCGCTTCTACACGGGGTTATGGGGTAACCTGGAGCCTATCCCAGGGGAGCTCAGGACACAGGGCAGGGGACACCCAGGACATGGTGCCAACCCATTGCAGGGCACAATCACACACCATGGACAATTTGGAGATGCCAATCAGCCTACAACGTATGTCTCTGGACAGGGGAGGAAACCAGAGAACCCAGAGGAAACCCCCAAAGCACAAGGAGAACGTACAAACTCTGTACACACCGGGCAGAGGCAGGAATCGAACCCCAACCCCAGAGGTGCAAGGCAACAGTACTAACCACTAAGCTACTACAATATATTGTTTAGCTGCATTGCATTCTGGAGCTTTGAGTCCAACATGTGCACCTGAGTCTCCACTATTTTTATGTTTGAAATCACATTATTATCACATTGAACATTCCTGGAAAATGGTGAGGGAGAAATGAAGCTCTCACTCTTTTTTTAAGAAGCTAACAGTGAAACCTTACTTTTATTATTTATGTCTGAGATTGTTTACATTTTTTCATCTATTAAACACCATTGTTACAGTGCTACCATGACATCAGTGCGGCAGACAATCGCTACCTTCTCACAGGAATAAGGAAAATACTGCCCCAATTAGTCCTACTATTGTATTTCGCTATAAAGTACGGGACATACCTATATTTATGTAGGTAGTTATAATTAAAATAACATAACTAATATAATTTCTGTTTTAACTTCTGAATGTCTGTTTACTGATAGGGTAGTTATAGTGCGGCCTAGTGGCACGTGGTGTGTATAACATTTCATCTCCAGAACTGCAAGCTACTGAGAAGTGCTTTTGTTTCGACATCATAATTATGGAAACTGCTTATTAAACTTCAGGTTTGAATTTAACTTAAGGGCTGTATTTGTCTATTATAAACATAGGCAACATTAGGCTGATGTATTGCTTCGTTACTAAAGTCACAGAACCTGCTAGAGGGGAACAAAACACACATCTTATAGTACGGTGAGTGTAGCAGTAGGCCCTTTTTAGCCGTGTTTGGTTAGAGATACGTTTATGATACATATTTGTTCAGGGTGTTACTGTTATTCTTTGTCCATATCTTTTTCGTGTAGACACTACATCAGGTACGGATATTGTAGAGACTTCCTGCCTTGTGTCCTGTGCTGTGCTGTGGAAACATTGGAGACAGCATGGCTGTTAACAAAATATTGTTTAATAGACAAACATTTGCATGGGTCATTGACAGTCATCAGCCTCAGCCACATTCAACAGCTGATGCATCGTGTCTTCAGCTACTTTACATTTTTCACAGTTTCTGAAACACATTTCACATTTTAAAATCAGACACATCTTGCATGGCATTGCACCTGCCTAAACCACAAAATGTTTTGTACAAGTTTCAAAGGCAAACCCAAGCAATACAACAGTGCCATAAAATATTCAGCAGTTTTAGGAAAAGACACCCAAAATACTAGTATAGTAATATACTACCTTGATATATTCATGCTCCAAGGCTTCAGTTTCAACAGTTTCAAATAAGCATTTGAAATGGTTTTGACCTGAACCTTACACTTTGCTTCCAGGAAGATTTCCTTACATGCAAGTGAAGAGCAGCAGCAGCTGAATGGAGAGATTTGCATCAAATTGCTTTGACAAATATGCTTTGTGGACAAGCCGCCAGAAGTGCACGCTGCTGCTAATGCCGTGCACAAACTTTTGTGAACGTCCATCTAAACCATCTAATCCATGAATAGAAAAAGTTGTATAAACACCAGCATTAAAAGATATTGAAAAAATATTGCATCTAAAATTAAATATATACTACTATATCCAAGTCTATAGTTAAATCTAAGTGTTCTGCCTCATCAAGGCTAATCCTCAGCAGAAGCTGCATCACAAATCACCTCTCAGAGAACACACCTCTGATATCACTACAATGTTATGAAAGTATAAGAAGGTTTTAGTTAAAAACTTTAACCCAAATATCATATCAGCCAAAATATGGTCAGTGTCAGATGTTTGCTTCTGTAGTTTTGTACTGGAGCTAAAAGTCTAGAGTTCTTCACATGTAATGGGAAAAAAATAAATAAATCTTTTCCAGTAAATATTGTCCTCAAACCGCATGTAGTTATTAAATAATGCTAAGACATTTAGGACACTGTGTGACCTCGTGTAATCTATAAATATGAATAAAACCTCACTGTCTTATAAGGGCGGCCATCTTGGTGAACCAGAGTAGCTTGTTTACATGGGTTGCTATTTGTTAGCAGTCTGTCCCAAAAAGTCGAAAGGGGAATTGTTAAAATCTGGAAACTGAAGCATGTTCTCCTTGTGTCCAGAAAGTGGACTGGCTACTCTAAATTGCCCCTAGGTGTGAAGGAGTCTGTGAATGTGTGTGTGTGTGTGTGTGTGTGTGTGTATGGTGTATGGCCCTGAAATGGACTGGCATACTATCTAGGGTACCTATCTATCTAGGTATTCCTGCCTCAGGCCCAGTATTCCTGGGATAGGTTCCAGCTCCACATGACCCTGACCAGGATAAAGCGGTTACTAAAGATGAATGACAGTCAGCGATGACTTTCACTACTTGTTACATTAGCCTCCTAGCTCTAGCAGAAAACTAACTAGCAGATACCAAACACGCCTTGGCTGATGACGGAACTGTGATATAAATTAGATATTTTCTTTCCCCTGACTACTCATTTATGGTTTAATAAAAGTCCATTTTAAATGACATTCTGCTCAGCTGATGATGAAGACTCTGGGGCCTTCCTCTCTCATTGGCGGCAGGCTGTCCACGTTCTCAATGAGGATGTGCTTGTCCTCCCTCTTTCCTGGGCTGTCCAGGGCCTGAGGCTGGCACAGATTACTCCTCAGCTCATCCATAGTCACACGCAGATCCTTGAAGAGATGAAGCATGCTCACACCAAGCACAATGACCAGGAAGCCTCCTATGGTGCCCACGACATCCACGGCTGACATGGAGCCCCACTCTTTGAACAGGATGATGGAGGTGGTGAGCACCACGGTGGTGAAGAACACGTAGTAAATAGGGTACACAAGCAGCGTGTTAAAGGTGTCCAGGGACTTGTTCAGGTAGTTGATCTGGATGATGATGGAGGCCACCAAAGTCAGCAGGAGTATCCAGGTAAGAGGATGACGGAGGACGGAGGGCTCGTCGAAGACTGTACGGAGGAAGATGCCCAGACCCTTCACTGAAGACACGGTGAAGGCTCCGAGCAGCGAGCAAATGCTTATATAGATTAATATGTTGGTATGACCAATGCGAGGAGAGAAGTAGAAGATCATAACCAAACAGGCTATGAGAAGGATGCTGGCAAACACAAGGAAACCTTGAGGAGACATAAGATAATCCTTTTTCAAAAGGTTTAATGGTTTTTCTTAATCTTTAACCATCATATACTATCATTTTCAGTAGACATTAATAAAACCATGCAATGGATCTACAATACCATCATTAATACCATGTTGTATTGGTAGCGAGAGTGTTCAGTGCGATTCTTACTCCACCATTTAACTATAACAAAACCAGCTAGAAAATACTTGAGTAATTGTACTTCATTACTAAGTATTATTTTGATGTATTCATATTTTTACCTGAGTGTTTTGAAACCGAATACTTGTACTCTTAACTTCAAAGACAAAAAATAGCTTTTTCGCTTCCTACATTTTAATTTAGACCTTCAGCGTACTTATTACAAATCTCAAAGGGCTCTTCGTCTCTCATCTAGCCAATAATTGTACGCTACACGTCAACTGAATGCGAGTCCACGCATTTTACTTACATTTCAGATTAAAGCATCCACTGGTTTATCAGTATCAAGAATCGTCCCAATTCATCTGCCGTGACCTTCTCATGCTACACAATACTGTTAGCGCTATAGCGATCTGTGTGCGTCTGAATATGTCTGCAGTGTTGAGCTTGAGGATGAGTGCCTCTGGCCCTACCTCAGTAAAATGTTTCAATATCCTGGACTAAGCAAAGACTTGTGTAATATGTGGGATCTCCTTTGAGACATGAACTCCATCTAATTTATAGAAGCATGTTAAGGTATGTTTTGCTAATTTGCTAACATTGGCTATATTTAACCAAGTTAGCCTGATTTCTTTGCTAATTCAATGCAAGGTTAGACTAGAATCAATTCCAATAGCTAACACTGGGTAGGCAGCAAGTCAAATTGTAGCTAATGGTAAATATTGTTATTTACAGGATATTTTACTTCTGATTAATTCATTAGCAAACTGCATAGCATGAGTCATGCATACGAGCAGCAAACTTACAGAGAATGTTTTCAGGCAAAATGGCTTGGTTGCTTATATCAGTTTTGGATAATAAAAGTTAGTTTTCAAATGAAAACATGACTAACTTAATTCCATTAGTTAAAAACCATTTATGTTTTAATATTTGAGTACAGTTTCTAAATAGCAACCTGTTGTTTTTTTTCACTTGAGTACATTTTTGGCTGGATATTTCCACTTTTAGATGAGTAATTTTTCCACCCTTAGGAAACAGAGATTGGGTTCATTCCATTTCATTCCAGGCTTCTGTTTACATGTTTTCCAGCCCAGAAATCTCCAGCCCAGCCCCACCCCAAGCCTGAACACAGCTGCTAAGCTTCACCCGTTTTCCGTTACAGGAAGCACAAGAGTTTATAGTTTCAACAGAGCAGGTGGTGTCTTTTGGATTCAATTCAATCTTATTTATATAGCACTTTTAACAATGGACATTGTCACAAAGCAGCTTTACAGATATCTGGATATTGATATAGATTTGAGTTTCAGAGAACCAGAGGCTGATCTGAAGGCATCATTGTTCCTATTATTGCACTAAAATTGATGCCCTGTAAATGAAGTCCCTTTCCAGCAGCACACACGAATGCTAACGCACCTTCATCTTATCACTAACTTAAAGAACTGTGTACTGCACTCTCTGCACCTGCTCATGTGCTTGTACTACTTTTAACAGTTTAGCATTACTACTTTAGGACTAGTTATTATTGTTTCCTATTTAATCCTTGTCTAGATCATTCCTAGTCTAATCTTGTCTCTAGACATCCGTGTATAAGCTATTGCATGTAGTCTTTTTTAGTTTGCTTATGAGGCCTAGTTATTTCTGGGTATTTTTGGTTAGATTTGTAGATCTATCCTTACCTTATATCATGTTTTTTATATCCTTAGATTTTTTTTTGTTTAGTCCCTTCATGTTCTCATGTATTGTAATTTCGGTTATACCACAGCACTATTGATTTCCCGATTCTGATTGGTCAGAAGATGTTGATTAATTTTATGTGACAGTAGCTCTCACTATAGTGTTGGCTTCTAACAGGTTTTCATTTCGATAGTAAGAGCTAATGAAAGTCTAATAATTAATGGATCTTGAGTAAATGAAAGTGTTGTTTTTTAAAACAAATAATTGTTGATATAGTGATGTTTTCTGTTATGAGATGTTTTTATGGAAGGAGTCTCCAGTGTCAGCTTGTTTGTAACAGTCAAAGGTAAATGCTGTTCCTTTGCGTTTTCCACCAAGGGAACATCTAAGGACACTAGATATTGCTCTTGGTGGTGTCGGTAAACTGTTGTATATTTTGGTCTTATTAACTTTAAAAGAAAGTCCATCACATCACTGATTATTCTCCTTATTCCTAACTTAGTTTATTAGTTTCTCTTTGTGCTCAGTGTACCGTTTTGTTCCACTTCCACTTTAGTGGTTAGCTTCATTGTGGTTTGTTTGTCCCGTTGCTTCTTTATATTATGTTCTACTGTCTGTCTAATCCTCACTGTAAATGAATCCTCACAGGCGCTGATACACATCTGGGCTTAAGCTACATTGCCAATGATTGCTTATGAAGCTGATGTAACACTTCCTCTTTCAAAGAAATAAACAAACAACAGAAAGGGAGTTTTTTAATACACACAGACGAGCAGTAACAAAGTGTATTGAATCTTTTGTTCATTGAAAAGGAAGTGAATTATACACATTACCTGGGTCCAACAGCTTATCTGTCATCTCACTCAGAGTCGTCACAGCTTCCTCTTCTGGTGCGTGGATGACCATTATAGTGCTTCCCAAAAGGCTTAGCATGCAGCCGAGCTTCCCTAGCAGGTTCATCGTTTCCCCAAACAGGTGAGAGGACAATACGGCGCTGGAGAGAGAGAATTAAAGATAGCGAAAAATAAACATAATGTAACGAAGATCTTGTCATCACTTAAAATTCTGGCTTATATGCTGCCTTATATCTTATATGTCTTTTAATTCTGGCTTATATCTTATATGCTGATCATTAATATGACACTTATTTCAGTTCAAGCTTGTTGCACTGATTATGAAAATGCAATATGATAAGAGGAAGTTAATTCTTGTATTGAATATTGAACAGGTTTGTATATGTTGCACAGCCACATCATCACTGTTATTAATATTAAGCTCTGAAGATTATATGGGGTAGATAAAACAAGATACGTGTATAATCTCTTCATAATAGAATAAATATTAAATTTGACTGTCCAGCATTATTACCTGAAAAGAACACTCAGTGCTCCAAGAGGGGTGACCACAGTGGCTGGAGCAAACATGTAGGCTGCAAAGTTTGCTGCTTCTCCTCCTCCCACTGTAAACACACACACACCAAAACAAATCAAATAATTTATTATATCATTTATGGTTACAATGGTTAGGTGTAGATTCATCATACAATAAACTTACTGGTCAACAGTCCACCCCACCACAGCCAGTCCTTCAGGTAGCCATGTCCTCCTTCACCTAGAGAAGATATAGATATTATAGATATTGTTTTAAATTTAGAGATATCAGCTTTTAGATTTCATCAGTGAATCATTTATTCTCTCACATTATTTTATCACAAATGTACGCGAGTAGTAATTCTGACTGCTCAATATGCAATTATGTATTAACTAGGCTACTTTCTTATGCGCACATCACCATTAATTTTGACAGTATGGACATCATAGTAAAACTGAATGTTAAGTAAGGAATAATATTATTATTATAATATTAACATTATATAAAAAACAGTCAACTGCGCGGTGCTGTGATGCAGCCAGTGCAAAGCGGAGTTACAGTTACCATCCCGAAGTTGATTATTTTGCTATAAATTCATGTTCCGGAGTGTTTTATTCCTCTTATACCACAGTGCAAAGTGCAATATGCTCCATCCTGGAAACTTTCCCATGGCAGAAAACCTAAAGTTACAGCTTTATCTATGACTGTTAAAAAAAGTTCTAACTCTGGAGACTCCTTCCATAAATGATAAATAAAAGTCTCCTTATTGAAAGCTTCACCATACTAACAATTATATATTTTTTCTTTGTTTTTTTTTTTTTTAAAGACTTAGATTGCATGGAGTGACCAATCAGATTCGAGAAGTGAACAGCTCTGTGGTATAATTCTACTTAATCAAAGTTAGCCAGTGTTTGCAACAAATAGCAACATAATTGAAGCCTACTACTGAATGGAGTTCTTAAAAATGAAAAATAAATAACACAACTGAACAAAGACCTATAATTGTTGATCTGGTGAAACTTTCAGTAAGGTGATGTTTAGATAGTTTAGACAGTATACTGGACATCAACTGTATCCAATGTTCAACAGGAAAATTGTTTTGCTTGGAAAGTACTGTTCCAAAGTTCAGGAGGTGAAGAGGAGTGGTATTGGGAGTCATAATTTGCAGTCATAACAGCCCGGTGTAATGCACTGACCTGCCCTGGTTTGACCGTTCGCAGCCAAACGCAGCAGTGCCTTCTTCTTCAGGATCACGCTTCCTCCTATAAGAAAAGCCGAGAGCACGGCTAAAGTCAGGCCGATCCAAAATTCGCATTTCCTCCATTTGTCCGAAGAAAGAGCCGGCGCAGCAGTGGTGGAGTTGTATTCACTGCTCAAAGTCCAGTTGCTGGCTTCCTCTGAGTCAATCACGCAGCCAGAGCTGGATGATGGACAAACCAGTCTTATTACTGTCCCTATGACATAAAAAAAGCACTGAATTAAAGATACAAAGACGTGTTTGATTACTGCTTTCTTTTGAACATAACACACAGTCAACTCTAAAAATACTGAAATACTGGCACTCTTCATGAAAAATGGATATAACAAATGAATAAAACATGCAATAATAACATTTTTGAGCTTAATCATATGGAGACGCTGTATAGTTTTAGCCCAAATTTGAAAATGATTTTAGTCTTTCCTGGAGAGTATAACAGCACTAGACCTCTTCCTGTAACGTCTAACTCGGTCTGTGAATGTGGATGGCCCTCTTTAATTCTTAACAAGGTTAAATCTGGACACTGAGATGATCATCACAAATCTGTTGGGTCATTATGTGTGTGGTTTTTTTTTTAATTGACTGGCAGAGACCATCAGCTTCTGGGCTAAAATACTTAGCTCGGCATGATGTGATACATTTCATAAAATGTTTAAGATTTGCATTTATTTTAAATAATCATTATGAGTTCAGTAAGTTTTCTTCCTGTTTTTGAGAGACAATACTATTGTTACATTTATTATGAGAATGATATTTTAGAAGAACAGTAAGTAGTTTCTCTAAATGTTTGAGAGGAAATTTTGAATTATTTGGATTGTTGTTTATATTATACAATCATTTTTTGATATACTCTTTTGCCATTAGTTGTGTAATTGTAGTGTGTGAACACAGTGTTAATATACTCTGTGTCAACCATGACAAAGTTTGCACGTCCTCAGTAATGATGTGGCTTCTTTTTCTGAAATCTTGTGCAACAGGTTTTGGGGTCTGACTTTGAGTGTACTGTGAACAAATCTGCTTTCAGGGGTTGGAGCTTGTTTACTGAAAATAACAACTCAGAAATTCTGCTTATGTTTAAAGACAATATTGTTTCAATGGATAATGTATATTGCGGTTAAGAATGTTGAACACATTTGGTTTGATTATGAAAGCACCTGATACAGTCCAGAATATTTTATCCAGAAGTTGAAATGTACAAAAAGAAAAAAAAACAAAAAAAAAACATATGGCCTTTAACTGACATATAAAGAGAACAACAGGGCAGAAATGTAACTGTGTGAATAACGTGTTTCTAGATTAATTAAAAAAAAAAAAAAAAAGGCAGTGGATTTTGATACGAAACACGAAAAAAATGTGTGTATGTTCAACAAACTATTTACCGATTGCTAAAGAATGGCCAGTGTGTTAATAGTCTAAGGTTGCTGACCCACTGGTCAAGCTAAGTGGGTCTTTTTTCTGTCAACATGGGACAAAACAAACAAACACACACACACACACACACTTTTGTCTTACTATCACTGTGAGGACCACTGACATAATTATTAATGTTGCTAATTAAGGCGAAGTCTACACCTGAATCTAACCATAACATTTACCTCAGTAACAAAATTCAAAATTTTACCTCAAAATTTTTAAATAAATGATTAGAAAAAGTAGTTTTCCTCGTGGGGAGCTGCCAAATGTCGCCACAAACTCAAACGCTAAGGTTATAAGTGATAAACGTTTCAGTACTTCACACTCAAAAATAAATAAAAATAAATAAAAACCCTCCAAAACTAATCTTTTCCTCAGAGTGCACGCAGCCCTGATACGCGCGCACGCACGCACGCACTCACTCACGCGCACGAAAACATAAACATAAACATAAACACATATACACACCAGGCTTTTTCAGTAGGCTATAATGTGATAAAATGTTATAAAAATGATATATAATATTCACTTCTCTTACCATTCCCGTCTGAATCGGAAGTGAGACGAATCACCAGCATGCTGTCTGCTTCCCCGACGCTAGAAAGTAATCAACACTTAATCAGCACACAGCAAATGAGTTAATCCGTTTGACGAGGTTCCCATTTATCACCCATGAGCCTGGGCCTAATTAATGTTCACTTCAGTGTGTTTCTTTTTTATCCCGTTTAAGGTCCGCAGGGCGACATCATACCCGTACAGAGCTTCAGAGGAGTCAGTGTCGAGCGTAATAAGTGTGTGTGTGTGTGTGTGTGTGTGTGTGTGTGTGTGTGTGTGTGAGAGAGAGAGAGTGTGAGAGAGTGTGAGTACACACCGGCACCGCCCGAGTTCACCTGCAAGATGAACCTTCCTTCCAAAGGTAGAAACCAAACAACGCAGTGAACTCCCTCTAACCGAACAACTGAATTCAAACTAAAATGATATATAGTTTGTTTAACTCTTTATTTACTGAACTACTTTATAATTTTAATGTTTTAAATGAGTTTGAAACACATTTTAAACATCCCCGTCCAGTCATAACTAGCACCTGTTTATCATACAGTGTATTAGCATTATGCTACCGGAAACTAGTTTGTTATGATGCTTGGACATCATAGAGCCGCCCAGTAACCACTCAGTGAAGCGACGTGTAATGACTTGAGGGAATAAATAGACGTAACTAGGGCTTTTCTCGGCTTTCCTGAAGCTTTTAACTATTTAGACTGAAGACAAGAGAAAGGCGACACGCCTGGGTGCGGCGCCGAAACTATGCATAAGTCATGGTGTCATGCTCCGTTAACCCAGAGCCTGACGCAACGGAAAGTTAGCATGATGTAGAGTGCAGTATGACACACAGCCCCTCGGTTTTACACGTAAAAAAATCCTTAAATATCTTTCATTGAAGGAAAACGCAGGTTTTGTACATGGACTAAAACATATAAGGTGTAAAAAGGCAAACATTTCCCTCTAAGATGTGAAAACTGACCACTGAAAAATGAGCCACTGAAAATGGTTTCCCTTCATTTTCAGCCATTAAAAAGGACAAACAAACTATTCCTTGAACCTTTCCCTAAATCATAAACTTGACTCTTTAATAAGTCATTGATCAGGATATTCAAAAGAAATTCATTCATTTTTTCATTCATCTTCAGTAGCTGCCTTATCCCGAGCTGGGTTGGTGGTGGATCCAAGAATTCTGGGCACAGTTTGGGAGAATTCATTCCAGATGCAACACCAGTCCATTCATACACACATTTATACAGTCTTTCACACCTAGGAGCCATCTAACATAGCCAGTTTGCCTACCTGCATGTTTTTGGACAGCGGGAGGAAAATGGAGAACCCAGAGGAAACCAGCGGGCGGAAATGCTACTCACTGTGCTGCCCAGGATTTTCCAAAGAAACAATTTTTATTCTCAGATCACTCATAATTTACAATTAAATAAAATATGAAAATATGAAGTCAAATATCAAGAACAATTTATTAATTTCAGAAGTCATAAATACTATAACTTCAGAAAAAACAAGAAAAGTGCTTATTTTTAACAGTAAATAAATTCATCACAATCACATTGAAAGCACACCTTAACATTAACATTAGACCTTTTTCCTTTTTTATTTCTAATCGCCGGCTTTAGGAGCACTGATCCACTGCACCAAACCTGTGTGCCAAACATAATATTGATTTGTCAGTTTTTGTCTATTTCCAGTACACAGACAAATCCTCTACCAACTGGTATGGGGTTGAGTTAAATGTAAATCAAAATTCAACTGCATTGTGTTGTAGTGGTTTACTTAAGCTATGTGAATTTTGCCAAGTTCATGTCAGTGGACTGCCATATTCTCACAGCTTATGGCTGATAACTTGAATTCAGGTTTACTGTTACTTCGAGCTTCTCCATGAAGATACGCCATACTCAGGAGGTAAACGGGGGGGTATAGTAGGCGACTATGTCCTCCAGGTGCCATATGACTACACAGCAGCTCAAACAGCATCTCAGCAACCTGAAAGGCAGTGGGTGACTATCCACAAGCCATAACAGTGTTGAGGTATAGGTGGTGGAACCAGCTTCCGTGCCTGAGGGACACATTTCATGTTGGCCCTGGTGCTGCATGAACGTACACTATATGGCCAAAAGTATGTGGACACCTGAGCATCACACTCATATGTGCTTGGTGAACATCCCTTTCCAAAGTTGGTCCCCAATTTGCTGCTATAACAGCCTGCACTCTTCTGGGAAGGCTTTCTGCTAGATTTTGGAATGTGGCTGTGGGAATTTCTGAATATTCAACCATAAGAGCATTAGTGAGGTCGGGCACTGATGTTGGGTGAGGACGCCTGGTGCGCAGTCGGCATTCCAATTCATCCCAATTCATCCCAAAGGTGTTCAGTGGGGTTGAGGTCAGGGCTCTGTGCAGGCTACTCCAATTCTTCCACTCCAATCTTTGCAAAGACGAGAAAACCATGTCATGGACCTCGCTTTGTGCACAGCAGCACTGTCATGCTGGAACTGGTTTGGGCCCCTTAAATAGAGTGAAGGGAAATCTTAAATTTACAGCATACAAATACATTCTTGATAATTGTGTGATTTCAACTTTGTGGCAACAGTTTGGCGAAGACCCACACATGGGTGTCATGGTCAGGTGTCCAGATACTTTTGGCTATATAGTGTATATATTGGGTAATATCTTGAACTAGGCCACCACTAATGTTCTAAGATTTGTGAAGTGCATGTAATTCTTAGATGTCCTGAAGCCACAATGGTATATTACACCAACAGTCTGTCCCAAAGTCCAGAAACAGTCTTTTATTGATCAAAGACAAAGCTTTAGCATTCCCATTCTTAGGACCTGGGCAATAGGAAATGATAAAATTAAATCAACAAAGGAAGGCCCACGTGCCTTTTCATGGATTAAATCTCTTGGCAGACAGAACAAGTAGATGTGGTGCACCATCGAGCCAATGCTTCCACTCTTCCAGCACCAGTATGATTGCCTGGAGCTTGTGATTCCCACATCATAATTTCTCTCTGTAGCAGACATTTTGTGTGAAAAATATGCACAAGGGAAAGGTTTTGGTGGATTATTTTAGCATTGTGACAGAACAGCTGCTACTCCCATTACATCCCATTCCTTCTATTCCATAATGGAATGGAAGGGTCTGGGTCATTTAGCAGAGGTGCTGAGGCAAATCTTTCTTTTAGTTTGCCAAAGGCCTGTAGGGCTGCAGGTGTCTAAGCCTGATTATTGTGAGTATACTCTACATGATTGCCTGTTTGTCTAGTATGTCACAGAAAACATCACTGATGAAAGACTGGAACACCTGTGCGTTGTTGACTAAGCCATATGGAATTACCAGGTATTCACAGTACCCCCTAGTGGTGGAGATAGTTTTCTATATATTGCCTTCCTTTTACTCTGATTAGGTACTTCTCAGGTCTAACTGAAGAATTTGTAGCCAATCCAACAATGTGACTCGGTACTTTCTACTGATCTGGGACAATTTGCTGGAGGTGCAGGTAAATCCTTTTGCACTGTGAGGGCCAAGAGATTATATCTTGTGTTCCCAGTTGATAGTGGGCTATGCCATTACAGACAGGGATTCTCAAAGACCATTTTATATGTAGGGAGTTGATGATGAAAAGGATATGTTCTTATACTGTAATGAGTTGATTTACCATTTCTATCAATATGAAATTTCTCACTGCACCACAGTCTAGGAGAGCTGGGAATAAGAGAGAGTGATCATGGCAGTGAATTGTCATCTCAACATGAGAGCTGGTGGCAGGAGTAGGGAGAGGGAAGTTGTTGAGCCATCAGAGCAGGTGGAATAGCTACAGTGCACTGCTGGAGAAGCCTATAGTTGATCAGAGACAAAGCAATTCTTCCTGATGATCTCCCAGCAGTTTACCTTCCTCTGTGACTGCTTTACAGAGTTCTGAGACATTCATCTTCTCTGTGTTGCATTAGATTGCTGAAGCGGTGACGTCTTCTGAGACAAAAGCAATAGGATACAATCATAAGCAGTTTATTAAACAGATCAAAATTAGCAAACAGAATTGTATCAATGAAGCTCTGGGTGTGACACATGTATCAGCTACATATTGGTTAGGGATGGGTGGTAGCTCAGTGGTTAAGCCATTGGACTACTGATCAGAAGGTCATGAGTCCAAACCCCAGCACCGCCAATCTGCCACTGCTGGGTCCTTGAGCAAAGCCTTTATCCCTCAACTTCTCAGTTGTATAAAATGAGATAAATGTCCTTTCACTTTTGGAAGTTGCTGCAAATAAGGGTGCCTGCCATATGTTGTTATTATCCCCTTTTAATAATAAAATTGCTATGTCTTGTATTAGCAAGTCAAAATTGCTCAGAAATAGGATTTGGGGAACATCTTTTCCCTGCTTCTAAAGACCTTAAAGACTTTTGTATGAGAACCAGCAGCTGAAAAATAAAAGTAGAAAACACGCACTTGGGGAACAAGTATAGCTGCTGGCTCAATCAAGACTAGACAAGCTTTCAAATCAAAGTCTGTCATGTTTTTAAGCCATGGGTCATAACGTGAGAGAGAACAAAACCCTGTCTGAAGGAGCAGAACCCTGAACGGACAGATAAAAACAAACTTTCTCCCTGTTTGTCAGATCAAGAGAGGAGAATGTCAGCTATTATTACTTTATACAGTATGTTTAATTGAAAAGTCTGTTTTGTTAAAGGAATAGTCCAACATTTTTTTTAACCTAAACTTAATCTTGCATTAAAACTGCAACAACTTAAAACTGCATCTGTTGAATATTACAACTTTGAACTTTATATATGAACTTTGACACATTTCCCTGTATTGGCAAAAAAAAAAAAAAAAAAAAAGAAACCTGTTTACTCAAAACTAATGTATAAAAGAAGTTTTAGGGCATTTGTTGAACTCTGTTAATAAATGTAAATACATGTTTGTCTCCAAAAGGACAATAGATTTTGATCTTAATAAATACCTTTGACTGAAGTATTTATTAGAGTTCTACAAAAAATAAGTGTTTCGTACTGACTGCCGTTAGACCTCCATTGTAATCTAGTCTATAGCTATTAAATTAAAAAAAATAAAATAAAATGCTGGAGTATTTCTTTAAGGGTAATAGTTAGATATCTCTAATTGAGAATTTAAAAAGCCTCTGAAGACACATCCTGTTAGTTTGCACTTTAATTAAAAGCTATAATAGCTATAGACAGAATGACTCTCAACAGGTCATGCTTCACTTCCATCCACTTTCTCTGTGGTTTCATACACCACTAGTTTTCAACTGAATAACATCCAAAGAAATTCATACGAATATGTAGTATTAGATGCTGTGACCTGCGTGTGTGGCAGTACATGAAGCGAAACTCTCTATACAGACAGATTGAACTACGTTCAGGCCCATTATTAGGCAAACAGGTTTTCCAGCTTTCTAGGAAGAAGCCTAGGCTTTGGCAGTGTCAACAAAAGCAGGTGTCAGGTGTCTGTGTTTCAGTCTTTCACAGAGGTGGTACAGGCTAATTACACCGGCTGCTTATCACTGCAGATCTGTGTGCAGAGATGGAGGCAGCACAAGTCGAGCCTGGAGACCAGTAACCTAGCGCACGAGCACACACTAACCTGGAGAGGGAGTATCATGTATCCCAAAGATCCACAGTCCCGTGGTGTTGCCCTCCAGACCACAGATTCCTGCTGAAGGAGTGCTTGCTTTAAAAGGTACTATATATACTTGATGATAACATTAAATATTATGTAACAGTAAGTAATGTACACTATAATGAGAATAAATTAAGAAACTGGCTTAACATCCTTCTGTGAAAGTCTAACATACCCCTGTTAAAAATACAGGCTTTTGTGAAAAAAAACAAGAAACCAAGATAAATCAACATTTAATGTCATCTAACAACCAACAACATTCAAGTGAAAAACAAACAGAAACATTTTAAGGGGGAAAAAAAATGCAAGCACTTAAAATAACCTGGTTGCACAAGTGTGCACACTTAGGATAACCTGGTTACAATAACCTGGTTGCACAAGTGTTCACACCCATTCATAACAGGGCATGAGAACTGTGCACAGAATTAAGCAATCACATTCAAACTCATGTTCCAAAAGTAATTATCATACACCTGTCATCAAGTAATTCTTGATTAACCACAAATAAAAATCAGTTGTTTCTGATTTTCTTGACATCTTCTAAGAGCTTACAAAGCATGTGTGTGTGTATGTGTGTATGTATATATATATATATATATATATATATATATATATATATAAAATGTGTGTGTGTATGTATGTATGTGTGTATATATACATACACACACACACACACACACACACACACACACACACACATATATATATATATATATATATATATATATATATATATATATATATATATATATATATATATATATAAGATTTTTTTTTTCTTCAATTTTATTTCTTCAATTTTATTTACAGGTGTAAAAAAGTGTTCTGTGAGAACTATTGTGATATAAGACCATCAAAGTATTCAACTTAATACGTAATTTTTAAAAAAATATTCTGTTGTCATGTCGTGTTGGATTATATCACTACAACAGATTAACCTCCTTTGATACAAAACATAAATCTGTAAAATTCCATCTATCCATCCTCTGTACGGATTATCCTACACAGGGCCATGGGGGAGCCTGGAGCCTATCCCAGGGAGGTTGGGGTGCCAACCCATCATAGGGCACAATCGTACACACACTATGGACAATTTGGAAATGCCAATCCACCTACAACACGTGACTTTGGACTCAGGGGAGGAAACCCCCAAGGCACAGGGAGAACATGTAAACTCCACGCACACAGGGTGGAGGTGGGATTTGAACCCCCAACCCTGGAGGTGTGAGGTAAACATACTAAGCCACTGTGCCCCTCTCTGTAAAATTGTGTAAAGTATAAATGCAGTACAACGGAAAGTCAGTATAGAGTAAAAACATTTCCATAAATATCCTAAAGATGGCAGCACATACCACTATATAAAAATGAATACTTGCCACCTGGAGGGCTGTGCTCCGAAAACATATCAAGACAAACTTTGTTTTCTCTGATCATCCACTGTTTATTAGAAAATAATAAGAGCTGTCTCTCCAATTTAAACCAAAGCAGTAGCGATCTCTTCCCTCTAAACCTCACTTGACCAGCTCCAGCTAAGTAATAAGATTAGCTTACATAAATTAATTGGAAATACCACCTCAAGACGACCTGAAGGTTTGCTTTTGATTAAAATATTTAATGGTTTTAAGCCTGACATGGTTAAAAGTTTATGGAAGGTCTGTAAAATCGATGTTCTCACTGACAGTTTGTTGGTGTCTTGGCACTTCAGTTTGTTGTTCTGCCAGTTCTCTGTCAAATATGTCCTCGACAACAATGTGGAGGCCTCGAACTCAAACTGCCTCCTCTAATTTCTAGAAAGAGAAAAGTGTTGCATTCAACCGCAGAGTTAGAAATGTGTTGCGTTCATATGTCTGCTCATGCACTATTTCAGAGATGCCTTTTGTTGAGTGTGTGCTGCACTAATTACAGTGATCATTCAGAGCCAAGTCGCGCTCATGCTCATCACCTCCCACACACACACACACACACTAAAAAAACAATCTACACACTGCCACAAGGGCAGCCTGTGTGTTGGCATTATTCCTCAGTTGCTTTCCACTTGATCTAATGATCAAGAAGCGGTAAGCATCCAAACACTCTCATAATTGGCCCAAGTTTTCAAAGTCAGCCCAAATGGCTGCGCTAATCAATCTTCATCATTGTCTTCAATGACTTGGATGACACCCAGATGAGGACTGGTTTAATTATCACTGCTATTAGGTTTGAATTCTGTACTCCCAATAGCTGGAATTTGGGTACGCCTGGGTAGCGTTCATTACGGACTAAATTTGCTTAGACCCCAGAACTACTGAATTCTCAAATCTGATTGGTGAGAAGGTGTTTCATTTCCTATAACAGCACCTCTTTTAATTATTGTTTATATAGTAACAGCTTATTCACACAGACTGTATGGTGGCGCTACACATAATCTAAGACTAAATAAATGGATAAAAATGTGTTGTTATTTAACACAGGTAAATGTATCAGCATTGACGTGGTCAAGCTGGAAGAGACATATATTTAACATTTTACATGGAAGGAGTCTCCAGTGTCAGGGCTTTATAACAATCAGAAAGTTTTCTGCCATGGGAGAGTCTTCAAGCTTTTCTTTTTCTTGTTTCTCGTTGCCTTTTTATATTTAATTATCTTCAAGACAGAGGAAAAAAGAGGCTGGTGACAGGACGACTGTAAGGGATAACAGGAACTAACTTGTCTCATGGATGTTCCTCTACATTAGATGTATTTAGCTGTCTTATTTAACTTCAATAAAGAGAAAAAGAGTACTGGTAAGTGAATGATTTTATAGCTGCTGTAACGTAAGTGATAACAAGGCCTAACTTGTCTCACGATAAGAAGAACTAACTTGTATCACAGAGGTTCCATTAACTGTAACTATAAACGGTTTAAAAATAGAAGTTAAAACCCAATGAACTCCACACATACCATGATCATTAGCACCTGTGCTAAGTTGTATAAGCTCATTAGGTTATGATCAAGTCCTTCATCAACTGAGTCTGTGGTGAATACACTAACATGGTCATTAAAATCCAACAGTTTGACTGTGGATACTCCGAGTGATCGTGGGTAAACAGATGCCTTAAAAGCGCAGCTGTTTCCCTACCAGCATGAATGGACTGCAGTACAGCTGCCCTGTTTTAGCTAACAGGAAGCTCGAGATGCGCCACTGCAGCACTCCAAAGTTGAAGGCAAAGCAGTGTAATGGCTGGGGTTGGCATGGCAACCGTTTTGGGAGAACTGAAAAGGGAAAAAAAGCGCAAAAGGGAGGACGGGCGTTCTGCTTTCGGAACACTGAAGTTGCTGGCAAATTGGGAGGGCAGCTAAAGAGCAGCATCTCTTTTGAGCTCAGTGGCTGTAAAGAGAGCAAAGAGAGCTTCACATCGAGCATCCGAGCTGCTGGAAGCACGGCATTCTGCGGCACACAGTACGAGTAAAAAAATGTCAGGAAAAGCCTTCACAATATTGTGCTGTGACTCAATGGTGACAGAAGGAAAGGAGCAGAAAGATGATGATGTTGCAATTGGCTCATATCTCTGTAAGGGTAGAAAAGAAATAAGCTTTGCACACACAGCCGTTCACTGATCTGCCCACAGAAGGGAACAGGAGATCTGACTGTACTCTGTCTCAATCTTTTTGTTTGTTTGTTTGTTAATAAATCCCCCGTATGTTGGACTGGAAAAAATGCCTCCAGAGCGAATTCAGGAGAGAATTTTATATGGATTTCTGTGATCAGGTCTGTGTTTGCATTTGGAATTTCTAAAAAAAAAAGAGGAGAATGGCCAGACTGGGTCGAGCTGGCTTGAAGACTCAAATAACCACTCTTTACAACAGTGGTGAGCAGAAAAGCATCACAGAATGCACGGCAATCCAGTTGTAAAGACTTAGTTTCAGCAATGCCAGAATTGGTCGATACTCATAGCTCTCATATCAGTATCCTATTTAAAATAGAAAAAGACGGGATTGATGCATCACTATTATAATATCGGGTTTTACCATTCTAACAATTTCCCCTTTTTTCAGGTTGAAGCAACAATCGTACTAAAAGATGCCATGCAGATATTTTATTTGGCTCACAAAAGCCACAGCAGAACCGTCGAATACTGGAGAAACTTTCACAGCATTGTTCTAATTGCTCTGCTCTTCACTCACTGCGCTGCAATAAAGCGTTAAAATGGCAGCGGAGATGACTTCGAACAAAACATCAAGCACATTTCACATCGTTTCGGGACCCACAGTGAATATAAATCACCGAGTGGTGTTCTGTGACGCTGAACGCTCAGTGAAGATGAGATGACGGGCATATGGAGGAACATGCTGCTCTGTAAGTGTTTTCATCAGCCCCAGCATGAGGGGGGCAACCATTTGCTGGGTTCAATATCTCCTCAGGCTTCACATGAAGCGTTTCCTCTTGCTTGCTGATAAACTTAATCCAACATCCTGCTGCACCATTTATCCAGTTGGAAAGACGGACTCGCCTAATGACATTTAGATTCAGTTATCGGCGGTACGTCTGAAATGTTTTAACTTTAGCTCGCTTTGTAAATGACTCAGAAAGGCTAGATGTTGTGAAACACGGTCCATTGTGTATGCAACAGGGCGAAAAAAACAGTCTAACGGGGCTCACAAAGCACTTCACAATGGTCGAGCGGTTTTATTTCCAGAGCTCCTTTTACAGTAACTATGGAGACCGTGGGTCAGCTGATTGCAGAGAAATGCAGCCATGGACCATGGTAGTTTTTTTTTTTACTAAAGGTTTTGTAGTTTCTGTGTGATCATACATTCTGTCTTGGCTTCTCTAAAAAAAAAAAAAAATGTTACGTTTATTCTTTATAACCCAATAACATGCTGAATATTTCTCTTAGCAGTGCTTTTGTCCCCTTTGATCCTGTAAAGAGATGTACACTACATAATTCATTGTCCTCACTCCTCCTCTTTGTGGCACGACGCAAGCAGTTTGCAAAGTTTTTAATGAAAGTACTGGGTGTGTAATGAAAGTATGGAGCTTAATTACTTTATCGCTGTAACTCCTGCACAGCACGTCTCTGTGGATTATAGTTCCCAATTACTCCACACGTTATGACTGTTTCAACTTGACCCTGGATGATAGGAAGGAAGGCTCTTGTGAGTCTGTGGCTCTCAAAACTGAAAGTACATGCTGCTGCCAGATGGTGAGTCTGACACTGAGATAAATGGACATGTAGACTTTAGTAGGAAGCTCCTAAACTGAATCCAGTGAGGTGTTTTTGTCACAAAGTGCTCACTTGTTGTCTAAAGTGTATCACTTAATAAAGAAATAAAACAGGGATGCGTTATGGCATGTTTTCCCCATGGGTTTCCTCCAGGTTCTCTGGTTTCCTCCTTTTTTTTATTGTTTAGTACATAACAAAAAGTTTGGACACCCCTAGCCTAATTACATTTTATCATTTTGTAGATTTTTGAATTAAAAAACATAAAAACATCCTCTGCTCCAAACTATATTTTTTAAAATGTTCATGCACAGTTACTTTGTTGAACTTAAAAAACAAAAATAAAAATAAAACACTATTTGTGGCATGTGCAAATGTTTGGACACCCTACTAATTCAGTACTTAATAACACCCCCTTTGGTAGATATGACAGCTTTGTAGACAGCCAGAAATTTTAACCCACTCTTCCATGCAGAATGCTACAAGTTCTGAGGTATTCTTGGGCTGTCTCGCATGCACAGCATGTTTAAGATCTACATACATATTTTCAACATTGTTCAAGTCAGGGGGCTGTGAGGGCCCTTCTGAAAGCTCCAGCTTGCATTTCCTGAAGTAGTTCATAGTGGATTTTGAGGTGTTATGAATCATGGTCGTGTTGTAGAAACTAGTCTCTTTTCGGCTTCAGTCTCTTAACATAAGCTTCCAGAATTTGTTGATATTTGCTGGAATCCATTCTTCTATTTATCCATACAATGTCTCCTGTGCCACTGGCTGTCACACAACCCCCAAGCATAATAGATCCACCTCCATGCTTAACAGTTGGCAAGGTGTTCTTTTCATCAAATGCTGCTCCTTTTTTCTCTCAACATCCCTTTGGTGATTGTGGGCAAACAATTCCATTTTTAATTCATCAGTCCACAGTACTTGTTTCCAAAATGCCTCTGGCTTATCTAGATATTGTTTTACATACATCAGACCTTCACTTTTTACTTGCAGGTAAGGTTCCCTTCTGATGACTCTTCCATGCAGATCATGTTTGTGTAAACAACGCTGCAGAGTAGACCAGTGCACCACCAGCTAAACCTCCCTGCATGTCCTCAGTGTCATTTGCCTTTCAGCCATCTTCCGGACAGTTCTATCCACAGGTTTTCTTGGTCTTCCAGGTGGAAATAGTGAACTAGAAGTGCTTTGATATCATTTTATAGCCTTCCTCTGCTTTATAGGCATCAATTAACTTCATTTTCAGATCCTCAGTCAGCTGCTTAGAGAAGCCCACAGTTGGTGTTAGCACAAGGTTTGAAGAGTCAGAGAATTTATTACACTCTGTATTCCTACTGACAATTCTTGCCCTGCCTAACAAGTCCTAATATGATAATTAAGGCATAACGATTTAACGATTTAAATTCTGAGACTTTACAACTGGAAGGGTGTCCAAACCTTTGCTACTTTTTCGCTAATTTTTACTAAAAATTACTTCTTGTTGTTCTTTCGGCTGCTCCTGTTAGGGGTCGCCACAGTGGATCATTGGTCTGCATATTTGATCTGGCACAGTTTTTACGCCAGATACCCTTCCTGATGCAACTCTCCCCAATTTTATCCAGGCTTGGGACCGCACTGATTTTTGTTAACTTCAAAAATCAATAATATATGTAATTTGGCCAGGGGTGCCCAAACTTTTGCATATAACTATAAATCGCTGTGGTTTAAGAGAAGTAAAATACTTTCTGTTATTGGAAAATAATCAACTTCGATATGGTAACGACCCTCTGCTTCACGTTCACAACACTGTGTCAATTATTTTCCTGGAACAGCATATCCTGTTGAGTTTTATTTTTTCCAGACCATGAAGACCAATGAAAAGAGTGCCAGATGTTTTTTTTTTTTCCACAGCTGGTCTGACACATTTCTCTTGAGTCTAATGGAAGTCTGTGTGTAGTTTGACTGATGAAATATCATCTTCACAATCAAATTCCACACCTTAGTGAACCCCACACCAGTGCGATGGCAGGAGCAAAAAAAAATGATGTATTCACTCGTTAGCTTCAGGCAAAGCAATATTGTAGGTGTGTCAAAACAGCAATATTTCCAAGTATATTCATGTACTGTGTGGTAAATGCACATCCACAGGCATGGCTTTAGTCCCAGCAGACAGCGCTGCGTTATTGAACACTGAAACACATGAAAGCCACGGGCACTTTCTGGTGATTGACTTTGAGGGGGAAAAAATGGGCTACTTTTGCTGAGCGGCTTGTCTGGAAAGGCCAGGTCTGTGGGGGAAATGAAAGAGAGAGAACAAATGTGGCATTTGTTGAGATCGATAGCGCATTGCGAGAGGCATCCGAAAGAACTCCGCAGCGCAAAGGTCCCGTAAATAGTTATTTTATATGAATGCATCTAGGTGGTGGGAATGAATTCATCTGTTCTGCTGTTCGACTGAGCTGTTGGAGAGGAGGAGGTAAAACAGAACGCCACAATAGGGAGTAAATGAGCCTGAGTGAAGCGCATAACCCTGAGCACCCAAGCACAATCCAATCTGAAATGAGGATTTGAAGAAGCAATTGTGAAAGAATTACCACTTTAAATTCGATTCCCCTCACTTGTGAAAATATGAGAGTGAGAGAGAGAAAGAGAGAGCGAGAGAGAGAGTGGGGGGGAGAAGGACCTATGATCCACAAACCCACATGGTGCTTAGAAAAGTTTATTTCTGAGCAACACTTGTCAACATATTTTCTCTTGAACAGTTTCAGAATTCAGACTCACCTGCGTGGTTTCTGAAAGGTATTTTGTAACATTGACGTGTGTAAAAAGTTACAAGACAGCCCTGAAAGGATTTAAAAAGAAAACTACAGCTTCAAAACGAAACAAAACAAAAAAGAAACAATATACAGGAAAAAAAAAATTGCACCATAAATACAGGAGCAAAAATAAATTAAAACAATCTATCAAACCACCACAAATGTACGACATCATATTATTTTTTCTTGTTAGTGGAAATGTGTATACTTATATGTGTATTTCTTTCTTTCTTTTTTTTTTTTTTTTTTTTAAAAATCAATGCCGGTATAAAAAATGATGTATTCTATAGGTATCGTAAGCACTCCGCCTCTACTGTGTGCCGTAGAGTTTATTGAGGAAACATACAGAAGGTTGCTGATGCGCAAGCCCCGACAAATATGCTTAGCTGAAAAGTTGATGTGACGTTGCTGCTGTGCAAAATGTACTCTTGTGCTTTACAATGTCATTCTGGTCTTCTTGTGTTAGTACAGACAGCATATTTCGGCACGGTTCTCTGAATAAATCAGTTTGGCCTGTTTAGAACACCAAGGAAATGGAACTAGCAGGATTTTATTCATCAGGATCAGAATTCTTAAACTCTCAGAACCATGGCCAACATGGCCAAATCTTCAGAGAACGATTACTGAAAATGATAGCTCTTAATTAAAATTTGACTTTGTCATGCATTTGGTTTGAGTTTTGAAGAATACAAGACTAGGGCCACTACTATTAGCCTTTGTGTCCAGTTTTATTTGTAACATTTTGAGCATAAAACCATAAGAAGTGTAATGGAGTTACTTTCTCACTTTCTCCACATCAATCATGATTACTGGTGTTGCTAAAGGCAGTATTTTCTAATGTGTTTTCAAGGTATTGCATCAACAGTGTACAACTTATCCCATTTCCTTCATCGTTTTCAGCCAGTCTCCAGCATATGCTCCGTATGCCCCATCATTCCAAAAGCTTACAGCGCACTCTGGGACAGACACACGCACAAACGTTTGCTCACGCATGAAGAAATGGAAACAACACGTGGAAGATGGTGTGGGATGAAAACATTTAAACTCAAAGGCTCTGTTTGTATATATATATATTTTTTTTCTGCTTTGTCTTTTGTCTTAACTGGGGCTCTGGCTCTGGCTCTCCCACGCTTTCACACACTCTCTAGATTGCTCTTTCTCTGAGATCTAATCACAGCTCAGAGACTGCGAGCAGGTGATTCATCATGTACGCTAGGGCAGAAGGAGACAGAGCGCAGGATATGACAAGTGCGAGCGATCAGCTCCTGTTTTCTTCAGGAGGTATCTTACCGGGGTGCTTCGGAGGAGGTTTGGGTGGTGACTTTAATGAGTGTAATGAGACAAACAAATGCATCATACTTCATCAGAGATGGAAAGACAGCATGGGGTCTGGGTTTGGGGGAAGAAATGTATACAAGCAGGTAAACAAGAAACAAAATAACAGGTTCGTCGTCATCAAGACACTGACGAATCAAACAAGACCAAACGAAATACATAGTCATAGTCATAGTGCAAGTGTCACTATTTTTCGAGCCTCAGCTTTATAGTCCCGAAAAACGATGCTTCATACAAAAACTCCCATTCAGGCTCCTTATTGCACCAGATAAGCAAAAAAACTCATCAAACGTCTATTAGAAAAAGGATTTCTGCCCCTTCTGTTCTCTCTGAATGAGTCCAGAGTGTGTAATGAGTAAGTCCTTTTGGCTGAAGTTCACATCTATTTTTATGCGTCTTCCTCATTTTTTTGCTCTGTCCCTCAGTGTGGCAGGCCCATCTACATGCCGCTGGTGTTGATGCCCATGCCCGCTGCTTGGCCCATGCAGGGCAGAGTCTGTGCTGCTTTGGGAAAATCATGAGCCACCACACGGCCGTTCTCCCCTCCGCTGCCCATGCGGCTCAGGCTGGAGCCCAACATTGCTGCGTCGATGATTTGCTACAAGAGACAGACCACAAGCACGATTCTTACACCAAATCCAGATTTATCTTTTGATTAAAGTGAATGCGTCATATCTATTGGAGAAAAAAGGTCTAAACCAGGGTCAATTGTCACTCGAAGCTGTACATCCACAAGCTCTGGTGGAAATTTATGCCTCACTTGGGTTGTATACGTCTGTCAATATGGCAGCCTTGCACAATAATTCAGCAGGTGGAAAATAATTAGAACAATAAAAGAAATGACGCTAGCTAGGAAACCACTCGCTCTCACATTAGTTTCACATAATGAAACCCTGTAGGCTTCAGACAGGAGCTAATGATGTGGCTGTCGGGCTTCAAATTCAAATCCAGCACACTTCACTGCATCAGAGAGGATAATGTTTCCCAGCTGATGCAGTCCAATTGGCCTTCTAGGAGCAGGGATTTCTGACTGCGATATTCTGAACTTATACCACAGCACTGTTGAAGTCTCAATTCTGACTGATCAAAAGGTGTCGATTAATTTGCTGTAACAGCACAACTTCGACAATAATTCCGGCTGTGAGGCAAATCACAGGCTTTTATTAATGTGCTTGTTTTAATATGGTAACATGGTATCGTTATTGTTTCTATGGTAACAGCTTACTCAGGGACTTGTATGGTGTACGCTCCACTTTAACAGATTAAACAATGTGTTGATATGGTGAAGTTTTCTGTGACGAGATATTTAGCGTTTATGGAAGAAGTCTTCAGTGTCAGTGCTGTGTAACTAAAGCTGTAACTGTGTTTTCCACCATGTGAAAGTCTTCAGGATGGAGAGAATTGCGGATTCACGGTAATCTGATTACATGCAAAAAAAAAAAAAAAAAAGGCGCTGGTGGGGAAAATGACTGTTTTATAAATGCTATAATGTACGTGATAACAAAAACCTGTTTCACAGATGTTCCACAGCCTTAGATGTAGCTGTAAACGAATAAAAAGTATGTCGTGACATTCTTTAAAAATAAAAAATTGCTGGTGCTGATGTAATAGTATAATCCCTATAGTTTAAGAGGAATAAAAGAATATGAGTTGTGCTTTTATCACAAAAGTCAACTTCAAATAGTCAGCTTTGATTATTTTCCTCTAAAGTATATCCAGCATTTTTGATTTCCGTATGTGGTAGTTACGTGGATGTTAGGTTCAAGTACAGTTTGGCTAACAGACTCTAAGAGGATATAGGGTGTGATAATGGTCTCTGACAACATGCTAGTTAATGATAGAGCAGTATAATTAAATTCTCCTAATCAAAACATATTAAAATGATTTGTTGAGCATGCCACTAATGGCTGTTGTTGAATATTAGGGAATAAGAAACTGTTTTCATAAATGGACACTACTACATACACAAAAAAATGGCATTTTTATGGCCGAAAATACATTTATGATTCACCGCATGGTTCCACTGGTAATTGAATCTAAATTTGTCACTGTGGGTTTTTTTTTTTTTTTTTTTTTTTGCCAATGGCTGAGAAGTATTTGAAGGAAGTGTGTACCATGATCAGGAAAAAAAACACAGCAGGAGGCTGTCTATATCACACTCGCCCACTGTTACCTCTTTCCTACTAACACCCTGTCTTGAGAAGGAGGGCGGTCATGCTCTTATAATCACGGTGTGTATTTCACACTGATGAACTTCATCCAAGATATGGATGTTGGAGGGGATCCTTATTCCGAACGCTCTCACAAGAATATCTGGCATCAAAAAAAAAAAAAAAAAAAAAACGGGAGGAATTGCCTGTGACTTGAGAATTACTTTGGCTGCAGCTCAATATCAGAGTTTATATTCTGTGTCCTAGTGAAAATAAATTGGAATAAAAGGATTAGAAGAGGCTATTTTACCTAGACAAAAATAAAAAGACAAAAGATATTTGCATTCAAGTAAAAATAGACATTTATACTGCTTGTATCCACTTCTGTCATTGCTAATCCCTACTCTGTAGCTTTATCCCTCTCTATCACAACAATCAGGGACTTTGAGGGCTAACGCTTGCTAGCTACTTGTTTACACATCATAATAGTCAATAATTAACATTAATTAACATTCAATAATATTTAACATATTTAACATAATATTAGCTAGCTTTCTATCAACCTTGGCTACTGTTTTACAAATTATAACAATTAGTCTAATGTAAGTGACTTTGCTAGCAACATTTGCTACTGTTTTTGGCAATACAGTAGCCATTAGCTTGTAAGCAATATAGCTAGGTACTAAAGTGTAAAGAAGTCTTTCTTAAGAACTTTCTTAATTTCTCTTACATTCATATTCCAGAGATTATGTTCAAGTTTCCTAATAAAAAAGAAAGACAAAAGAAACATCACGACACAAAGATCATTTTAGCCTGACATTAACAAGGTAAATATTAATATTAAAATGTGTTCTCTTTGTAAATATGAAAAAGGTGATTATAGTCTCTGTCACATTACCACCGTGTTATATTAACACATCTAGCTGTGCACACACACCTGCCATTAGAAGGATCTCCAAGCCGATAAAGGGATTTCCATAAATATCAGCTGTGTCACTAATAATTGAGATGATATGTGTGGTGGCCTGGGAACAATCTTCATGTAAAATTTTAACATTTTCTACTCTCTCTCTCTTGCCCACTTTATTAGAAACACCTGTAACCCTGATGCAGCTTTTAATCAGCCTGTCATGTGGAAGCAGTGCAGTGCATAAAGTCATGCAGATACAGGTCAAGAGCTTCAGTAAGTCTTCACATTAAACATCAGATTGGAAAGAAAAATGTAAAAAGTGATCTCAGAGATGTTGACCATGGCATGGTTGTTGGTGCCAGACGGGCTAGTCTGAGTATTTCAGAAACTGCTGATGTCTTGGGATCTTCACGTACAACAGTCTAGGATTTACTCAGAGTGGTGCAGAAAATAAAAAAATATCCAGTGTGTGTCAGTTCTGAAAGTTCAGAGGAGCATGGACAGACTGGTTGGAGCTGACGGGAATGCTACGATAACTTAAATAACCACTCTTTACAATCACGGTGAGCAGAAAAGCATGTCAGAATGCACAACACTTCAAACCTTCAGGTGGCTGGGCTACAACAGCCCACATCGGGTTCCAGTCTTGTCAGGCAAGAATAGAAATATGAGACAACAGTGGGCACTGACTCACTGAAATGGGACAGTTGAAGGCTGGAAAAACATCTCCTGTTCTCCTTTTCTTTAATTCTCCTGTTTTTTCTCCCAATCTTGCCCAGTTTCGATGAGCCTGTGCTCACTGGGTTTACATAACTTTATACACTGCTTTGCTGCCACATGATTAGCATGAATGAGCAGGTGTACATGTGTTCCTAATAAAGTGCTCAGTATGCAGTTTATTTGAAAATAAATTTAGGAATTGCACTGCTATAAAATCTAATCTAAAGTAAGAGGCAGTGAGTGGTCCATTCTTAAGAGAAGAACAAAACCTTAAAGCTAAAATAAAGGGTATGTGTAACACTATTTTTTACACACCTTCATTCTCCGAGACTGGATTCTGGACTTGTAACAGAACTCGACCAAGGCCACCAGCATGGCCAGCCCCAGTCCTCCAATCAGGATATAGAAAACCCCTGCCACATTACTGAGGCTCAGGGCGCTGGTCTTATCCTGAACAGCACAGAGAATACAATCAGAAACTAATACATATACAACACTCTCACTGACACACACACATGCACACAGACACACACACACACACACAGATACACACATGCATTCACCAAAGTACACTTCTCTTACTGAGTCTAGCAAATAATCTATAAACACATAACAGGAAATCTATTGTTTTGAGACACAATATAGTATATACAGTAGTAATATACTACAATATAATACATATTGTCTTTTAAATCCATATAATTTAATATTTACAGATTTTAATAAATAACTAGCAGCAATAAAATGATCTAGTAAACACTTTCTAAAGCATGCATACAGACTCATGCACAAGTCACAAGATGGAATAACACATATCACTCTCTAGAACATGACAGTTTGATCTATTTATTCTTTCTGCATACTTAGATTAAAAAAGTCTGTCACAGGAACAATTAAAACATCTCTCCATTTTACAATTTAAGCAGCCTCTACGTTTGAAGTGCATACAGTAGGTGAGAGGAATCGTTCTATAGGACTTGGGAATTGGGAGTAACAGCATACTGTATAATGTCTTATACGTAAGCTATGGCCTGTGAGCACTTTCTCTGTCCCCATGATGGTGGCCATGACATTACATTGGGGCAGCAGAAATCATTGGCATGCATGAGTTTTTCGGACCATACTGCGGTCTCATCCAACAGCATGCACATTTCTTTTACAGTGGCTGGCATAAGTATTCACCCCCTTGAACTTTCTGACATTTTGTAAGGAACTGAAATGGACGCAATTGGGATTATATATCATGAATCTGCATGAAATAGCCCATAATACTGCAGTGGTTGCTTCTCAGACTAATGCCCTTCTCATCCGATCACTGACCTTTGGTGGACGGCCTCCTGTGCCATATTCATTCATTTTTTTAAAAAAAATGGATTTAATGATGTATAGTGTAGCTCCTTGGTCTTCATGATGCTGTTTGTTGGTATGTTCTCCAAAAAAAAAAAAAATCTGTGGCCCTCTGGGAACAGGTGTATATACAGAGATCACATGACACTTTAACTGCATACACACACTACACTTGTAACTAATTATGTGACTTCTAATGGCATGTTTTTGCACCAGAACTAATTTTAGAGGTTTCACAGCAACAGGGGTGAATCCTTGTGCAATCACATATTTTACACTTCTGCTTAGAAACTATATAGATTTTTCCTCCCACTTTGATATTATGGGCTATTTTGTGTAGACTCATGGTATACAATTCCAATTAAGTCCAGTCAAGTGGACAAAATGTGGAAAAGTTTAAGAAGGTGAATACGTACGTAAGGCACTATAAAACATAGACAAAGATAGATAGCATTACCGATCTCTCTGGGGAAAAGCAATCAAGTGACAGGGATTTCACAGCGACGCATTACTCTCCAAACTGTCATTTACTCATATGTGGATGGATCTGATCCTAAATGATGATCAGACATGAATAGACTACAGTACCATGATTAATAACAGTGCACCTATTAAGCTTCACAGGCTTTGACATTAGAACCCATTGAATAATTTAAGCATGGCTGCCCAAACCTGCCCCTGGAGCTCCAGCACCCTGCAGAGTTTAGTTCAAGCCTGAATCTAACACATCCTGGCCCTGTTTCTTTGTACACGGATTACTGAGTTTGCCAGATTGAATTGTTGATGGTTTGACATGATGCTGGATTTTTCTCTTCCTTGAAGCTGTTGCCAGAACAAGAAGTCCAGAAGTTCAAACCTGCTCGGAAGCAGGATTACTCATTGTAAGCAAGATCAGATCACACTGTTAGGGTGCTTTCATGGTGCTTTATGGCCATTTGGATCAACAAAGAAAAAGACCCTGGATAAACCCTGGATGTGACACAAAATGCACCTTCAGCTAAGTTTTGCAGCTGCAGGCAAAGTGTTTCAATTGCACAGCTGGCAATATTATTACTCTCTCCTGTAGTCCGCTTAAACCTGAAATGGTAGAAATACTCGTTTTCCTGTTTTTTTTGTTTTTTTTTAAGGTTACTGGTTCCATCTCCATATCTCTGACAAATGAAAGAAAAAGTCTTACAAGTATGTTTTCAGCCCTACACAGAGGGGCACCTCAGCCAATTTTTTTGCGTTTGCTTCATTTAATTATGTGTGAAACCAAACCAAATAGCGAACAAACAAACAAGCAAACAAACCAGTACCAATTTCCCTGATTCTGACTTGAGAAGCACTGTGCTATTTTTTATTATTAAAATATAATTTAATGTGGCTAAAATTATTATTATTATTATTATTATTATTATTATTATAAACATGTATTCTCATTCTTCTTCTACCAGTTGCAATATTTGGATATTAAGATGGTAAATGTGTGTTTTGTTGTCTGTGATGTGTGTGTTGTAAACTGTATTAAATGTATCAGTGTTGTGACCAAACAGCAAGAAAAATGCCTAACATATGTAAATATATATGGCGAATAAAATGATTCTGATTCTATGAGATACCATGTCGAGGTTGAGAAATTGTAATGCATGTGCACAATTCACTTGTTCTCAATTTCCTATTTGGAATTCTCAAATTAGCCAATAATGGCCATATTTCTGGTTAATTTGTGCTCAAGTACATGTGATTTTAAGGATAAAAATGAATAAGCAGATTGGAGCTCAGTTTAAGTAGGTAGAATCTCCATAAGTCTTTGCTATGAATAGAGATTTTTAATTAAAATGTACTTTGGCATGTTATGAACACCTAATTAAGACATACTGTCATCACCTCTAAGGGTATTATTGTAAGACTCTATATTGCTCTATATTGCAGAAGTTTTTCTTTCTGGGTCTGTCTATAACTGAGACTGCACTACACCTACTTAAACCCAGTTTATCCATTAAACCATACACGATTTCTTCAGAAAAGACAAGTTAACCAAAATATGGCCACAAATATACTAATTTGAGGAGCTGAAATAGCAAATTGAAAGTAACGTAAGGTATGCACTTTCATGACCTGGATTTAATATCTCGTTATTTGTGACACTGCTTGGATATAGATTTTCACTTTATTCTGTTCCCGTGCCCCGTTTATGCACTGTATCTGTTAGTTTGGGGAGTTTAAGAGGCAGTATTCCAGAAACTACAGCCAAAGTTGAATTGTTTCATGGCTCAATATACACTCACTGACCACTTTATTAGGAACACCTGTACACCTGCTCATTTATGCAATTTTCTAATCATGTGGCAGCAGCGCAATGCATTAAATCTTGCATATACAGGTCAAGAACTGCTGGTCTCCTGGGATTACTTCCACATGCAACAGTGACTAGAGCTTACACAGAATGGTGTGAAAAACTAAAAACATCCAGTGAGCACATCTTTTTACAATCTTCAGCTGTCCAACTGTTTTCCTAATAAAGTGGTCAGTAAGTGTTGTATGACTTTTCCATTCAACACAGAAATGCACAATTAGGACCATTTATTCTAATCAACTTTGCAGGTGTGGCCAAAGAGGCCAAATTAATCTGGTTGGAATTATCATGATTAGTAAATCTAGTATATGTCATCTTAGCTTGAATTTATTAAGATTAATTAATTGACAAACAAAGAATGAGGCTCTGATCTAATAAAGGTCTTCTGTAGCATTGGAGTAATAGAGTTGTATGTTGGAACAAAACTCTGCAGGTTTATAGATCTCTAGGAATAAGCACAGGCATCTCTGATTAAATAAATAGTGCTTCTGAGTTATAACTTGGTAGTCAATGGGCCTCAACTATACAGTGACACTTTACTAATATCTGAAATTGTAGAAGAGTCTGGTTTTAATTAATAGACATAATCTAAATGACAAATTTGGCTATAAATAGAATATTTAACCCTTGTGTACAGTGACTTAACATTGGACCCAGAGCTCTTAAGCTCTTATGCTTCTACAAATCCAATATAATTGTAGGACTGATTTTTAAACACTCCAATTTTCTTTTTTTTTTTTTTTAAATCTGTTATTATCAGTATCAGAGGTGCCAACAATGCTAACAAGAAAATCCTAGCAAGTGAAGAGAAAAAAGAATTTTACCACAAAAACCCACAAAACATGGCAATTATTTTTCTGCATTATAAACTGCATGACTAAGTCTAAGTCTAATGCGATTGCTACTTAATAAGGACTAGCTCCACCATTTTTTTACCGACCATACAGACCACAGTCTTGCACAGTTTTCTATTGGCTCACAAGACCGTGGCTCGTGACTTCATAGGTCAGTTTTGACCTTGATTAAATCGTCAGGAAGCAAAAAGAAGCAAATGCGCTTTCAGAAGCAAATGAAAGTTTTTAACATCCTGCGTCCTTTCCCCTTTAGTGAACTGTTTTTCTGCCAGGAGAGTTTTATTCGTGTTTAGTCTAATTGCTGATTGAAATAGCAGAAAAGCGTATTTTCCAGTAATCGCCTGTATTACCACTGCAAGAAGTAAAAAATCGGAACTGCTACAGCTAAACCGTAAATATTGGCACCTCTGTATAACCAGTGTATTAATGCAGAAATCCCCTTTCTGTGCTTTGGGCTTCTTTCCTGGCCCGTTATGTGAATACAAATGAAGGCCACTGGGTCATTTGACAGCACAGTACATAAGACTTAAACATTCCATGGTGCGAAAATCTGCAAACAACTACATTTATTGAGGTGCTTATCTCCCATGCACCTACCTACTGTATTTCAAAATGTCATTACCGTAAACGATGACACAGCCTAAAGCCTTGTGTGTGTATGTGTGTGTGCTGGTTGTGTTTAGGTAAAGGGCAGATTGGAGACAAAGCGCAGGCAGTTGCTGTGTACTAGGGGTGGGGATGAGTGAGCTTTTTGATTAAGCTCTGAGGCTTGTTCACTAAAGTGAGGCAAAGCACCAGTGTGGGAACTAACCTTTCTTCCGGAGTCCTTGCTTCCACACTCGCCTTTATCGTACCACCATTTGTTTTTCAGTTTGTCTAAGACGGCCTGCTCATTGAGCTTCAACACCGCTAGGTTTACTGGGATTCTTCAACCAGGGAAATAACATAAATAACATTACCCATGTTATCTTATGTTATTCAGCATTTAAGTAAACACACACCTATAAAATATGTACTAGTGTTCTACATGTCTACAGCTAGATTGAAAAAAAGAGGAAAAAAATAGCTTAATCACAAGTCTGAGTAATGTGTCAGTGCCAAAGTGATATGCATTAATACTCCATCTAGCTTTGCTGCCTTTCTCCCTAGTGCAAGATGTGTATTACTATATCACTTTGGGTAACCGGCAAAAGGTGGAAACACTCGGATAAGGACATGTTTTTTCCTATATCAAAATATTCAATCAGAAATATACTTTTTGAAAGCTAATGCATTGTCAGATCCAGATTGGTTCTAGCGTACAGCCCCATACTGCATGAGTACAGGTCTACGGGTGTAGCCAGAGTGTTTGGTGTGCGTAGTTGCCGGTTACCCCTCCACCGTGGTGGTTACCCGCTGGATAGCTCATACTGGGGCTGACCTTGGAATCACCTCCCCCGCTGCCGCACTCGCCCTTGTCGTACCACCATTTGTTTTTCAATTTGTCCAACAGGCCCTGCTCGTTCAGTTTTAACACTGCCAGGTTTACTCGGTTTCTTGAAATGATAATAAAATAATTGGGGTCAGCGTCAGTGGTGAGAATGGGACAGCGAGGCAGAGGTTGTAGGAAATGAAACGTGAGTCAATCTTAAAAATAAAAAAAATAAAAATAAAATAAAAGTCGAACTGATCTGATTGTGTGCCTGTTTCTACAAGACCTTTTTGTTGTCTTGTGCTGTGTGATGTTCAGAAAAAAAAATGTAGTGTGACCAGATTTTACCAAGCAAGACATGGATTCTTAGGAAGGGAAGAGGAGGCATTAGCAATGCTCTGGATTTAAGCTGGTTAGATTGTCATTTTGATCTTTGTTGTCAAATTGCTATCACGTTACAACAGGTCAAAGGAGAACTTATACATTCTTTACGAAATCCTGCATGGTCTGCGAATTGTGCCAGAGCATTCTTAATGCGCCAGCTCCACCCTTACCCAGTCTTCATGTGCTCCTGCTCCGGCGCTGTTACAGGGAAGCCCTTCCACTGCGTGGCAGAGAGTGCCGCTGGGAAGGAAAGCGAACAGACCGTGGGTCTGCTCTGCTCCCAGGCAACAGTGTCTTTCTCAGTAAAACCTCTCTTTCTGAGCCCTCCCTCTGTGTGACAGGGGGGTTCAAAAGAGGTCGGCTTATGGGTGACTAACAGAAAGCCAGACTACATTCATGAGCATTAGTTTCTGAAATTCACTGCTTTGGCAGAAAGAGTAACAGGCAGATAGGAGAGGAGAAAAAGTACCGCATTTTCCAGACTATAAGACGTGTCTTTTGCCCTGTAGCAAGTGCCTGTTTATGGTTTTACTGTAGGCCTGGCTAACAGGAAGGTTATGATATAGAGCACTTTTCGCATGGCACTACCATAACATTTGATCCTCAAAAATCGTAACAGGACTGGTTGGACCGACAAAAGTCTCACTAGCCAACGAGTGAATTACAAAAATTCAGCATTAAACGTTGTAATGTGAGGATTCTGGGCCTCATTCATCAAACATAAGAAATGTGGTATTGCTGTTTGTATCCTACGAGAGCTACTGTGTCTGTGTAAATGTTCGTATAACTCACTAATGTGAACCTTTTTTTTAGCAATTTGTTATTTATTTAAAATGCACACACAAATTTAACTTTTACTTTTTGTGAAACTTGATCGTTTCATATTAATGACTTGAAAGAAAGAATCCAAAACAAATCCATAAATTAAGACAAATAAGACTAGCTATTCAATTGGGACAAAAGTAATGGCACCCCATAAACGGATGTAGAGTTAACGTGTGTCTATAATAGCCGACTCGCCTCAGTGGTTGTGCTGCATTACTGGAAGATTTAGCACACACCACGTTTAGGAGGTATTCTTTTGCAGTTTAGCTATTTTTTTTTTTTTGAGCCCTCTTTGCCTTTTATGGAGTTTTGTGAGCGTCACTAAATGTGAATCAGCTGTGCCGTGAATGTGCTTGGTACTTTATGGGAATCTGGCGTTTAAACATTTCTGAACTTTTTTCTAAATCTGACAGGAATTAATTTTTAGTTGTATGTAAAAAAATTTACATACAACTTTACTAAAAAATAAATGAGGCCCTTTGTTTAGAAATATGAATCTTCCCAAAGAAATTCCGACTGGTTCTGTTTCAGAAAATAAAAAAAATGAAGCCACCACAACCAGCACAGAACAAAGCAGTTATTGAAGATGAATGAATGAAATAAATACGTTCCCATGGTAATCTACATGGCCCTTCTTTGTCCTGGAAGCTGTCTATCACCCAGTCCCGCTGGCATGAATGCAAAAACCGCCGCACTCCTGATACTTTTTTGTTTGGACCAACGGGATTCCAGTCCTGATGTACACCTCTAGATAAGGAGTGTAGAAAAGGCTTCAGCTCTGGAAACAGCAGTAATGAACTACAGTAAAACTAACTAAACTAGATTAGACCTATAGGACTCTGACGTCCCAGTGTGGAAAATAAAATTGCCCGATACATTATTTCGTCTTTAAAGCGGTGCTGATTTACAGTGCAGACACTTATTGTCCAGAAAGTACAGTATCTCATGAAAAACAACATACTACAAAGAAAAAGACTTGGTGAGGAGACATGAATGACAGTAATGGTCAACAAATGAAGCCTTGTGATGAATTTAAAAAATTTCTGCCCCCTTTCAGATAAAATCTACGCTAACGTTAATGTGTTAGCTGTGTTATCAATTTGCATGATGTCTGTGAAAATGATGTTCAGCTGAACGTCAGTGACAGTTCAGCATATTGATGTGGTAGCGATGAAATGGGATGGAGTGACGTCATGTGGTGAATCCTGAAGGAATCAACAAACAGAAGAGCGTCAGTGTGGCATGTGAACATGAAAATGTAACACACAAGGGATAGAAATAGGTATCATGAATAGTGGGTTTTCACAGGACCAGAGATGAGGACAGTCACAAATTTTCCAAATTATCAAAGTGTAGAGAGGTTACTCAGGAAATCATAGCTGAAAACAGCTTTCAGAGTTATCATTACATGAGAATCCAAGTTTAACGGTCATTTTGTGTCATTTGGAAATAACCGAATTGCACGTTTTCCAGGGTAATCTCTCCAGTTTTCAAGATTATATGACATTATACAAAAAATCAATATCACTTTAATACTTGTTAGTAAGTATGTCATTTTTACCTTAGGTCAGAACCTTTAGGAGTCGCAACCCCATACCCCTTGGAGTCCAGGTTTCCGCCCACCTTCATGGTATCACAGGGTTTGCGCTGTTCGATGTATTCGTTCATGGTGGACTCCAGCAGATAAGCGTATTTCCCTTTAGACTTCCGCACTCTCGCCACTCCGTCATCAGTGGTCTTTACAAACACTGAGGGATCTGCAAACTTCATGTAGGACCACATCTTCTCAAACACGGCTATCTTTGATCTCTGAGGGCAAAAATGATTATTAAACCTTTTATATATCAGAGGAAAAATTAAAAAAAAAATCTTTGTAATGTAATAGAGGTGTAACATAATGCTGCTTTCCAGATCTGTATTTATATTCATATTTAAACATGGAGTGGGTGTGGCTTAAACTGGAAGGAAACACTGGAAAAAATTAGGTGGAAATGCCAGCAGTTCCTCAAGCTCAGCTACATCACTCAGAGATCAGAACTGGTCTCAACAAGAGGTGTGCTGCTTGTGCTGTTATTTTTTTGTTTGTTTGTTTGTTTGTACATACCTGTAATATTTTCTAACTAATTTAGTTGGTCCTGTTTCCCAAAATATAACCAAAATAGTCATCGAATTTAAATTACTGAGACCCTGACCAGGCAGTTACTAAGGATGAATGAATGAACGCTGTATGTTCGTGTTAATGAACATAGTGTTTGTTTGTCCTGTAAGCTTCATATCTGGCCACTGAAATACAAAAACTAACAAAACAAAAAAACTAACAAAAAGAAAAGAATGCTTTTTTGTTCCATCCCACAGGAACCCAGTCTAGTCTCAGCCACATGCCCTACGTTCTAAAAAAAAAGTGCGCCCCATATTTTAACTGTACTGTTATTTGTTTAGAACACATTATCTGTTCATTCTGAATAATGTAAAAATGTAATGTTGTGATTTTGTAGAGCGAGCTTAAGTGTGAGAATAAGTGTTAAATAAATTTGATAGAATTCTCACCATGAAGAACTCTTTGGTTGATCCTCCATCCAAGGTGCCGTAGGCGATCTCTGTCTGCTTGGCCAGGTCTTCTGCGCTCTCTATGGGTGACACCATCCTCTCCACAGTCAGGAAGGCAGCCAGGTTGGCCGTGTAGGAGGAGATGATGATGAGGGTGAAGAACCACCAGACGCCTCCAACTATACGACCAGACAGTGATCTAAAACCATGAGAACAACAAACTATAGTAAGACAAAAACAAGGATCGAGGACCAGGTATAGAAATACACAAATCAGGACTGTGCAAACCAGTTTACTGTTATAATAAAAGAATACTGCCACAGTGATAAGCCTGCACTATAGCTGAAACCTGTTTAAATGTATGAAAAGGAAATCAGTCGTACCCTCTGGCTATATCTGAGACGTCTCCTCAGTCTTACTGCAGTTATTTATTCACTGTCATATGCATTAGAGTTCACACACTTCTTACACTTCATCTAAAGGTGTAAATCATAAAACACCTGAGCAAGTTGAACAATAGATGCAGAAATGTTCAGGGAACCAGAAGAAATGGTGTCAAAACACATGAGGCCTTTTTTTTCAGTGTTTAAAAGGAGACTCAGGTCTCCTAATGAGAGAGAGCAAGAGAGAGAGATTTTAAGGGACAAAAAGACAACACACGAGGGTAAAAATAGATGAGTACATTGTTTCATGCTAAGTAGCACAGATAAGAAGGACCCTCTTTAGGATTTGCTTGGACACACACACACACAAAGCTGAAATTTGCCAAAGAGAAAATCCTCACCCACAGACCTAATTCCAGTCTTATGGCAATCATTATTCTGGAAAGATTTCCCTTTATCACTCCTCGCTTCAGGCCTTCAACCCCTCCAACACAATGCAGTGAAGGAGCAAAATGAGGTCAGACATGAGAGAGAGAGAGAGAGAGAGAGAGAGCAGGGGAGAGAGAAGAAGAGAGAAGGAGGAGAGATGGAGCATGCCCGAGCAACACTGATAATGCCAGCCAAAAGGAGGCAAAAAACAATGAACCATAGCCTTCTTCTCCACTCTGCTCCTGACAGCTAACATCCTCCATCCACTCCTCACATCTCTCTCTCTCTCTCTCTCTCTCTCTCTCTCTCTCTCTCTCTCTCTCTCTCCTGGCCTTCATTCTCAGTCTGTGTCTGCTTCATCCTCTTTTTTCAGCTCAGCTCTGTGAGAGCACAAGTGCACTTGTGTCTCCATCCAAAGAAACCAATCTGTCAGTCATGCAGCATCACCCTGCTGACGGGAACAAAAGGGGTTGTGTTGTCGAACAGCAGGTTTCCACAAATTATAGCAAATCTGCAATCGTTTGGATCTTTCGGAAGTAGGTTGCAGTGGACTAACTTCTTTGGCATTATAAACTGTTAGGCAATATGATGGCACGTCTACTAACAATAAAAAAATGAAGAAATGAATGAACAAATAATAAATATACAAACAAACAAATAAATTAATAAATAAAACAAAACTAAGGAAGCAAGCAAGACAATCAATAAATAAATAAATAAATAAATAAAACAAGCATTCAAGCAAGCAAAACAAACAAATAAACAATAAATAAATAAATAAGCAAGCAAGCAAGCAAAATAACTAACTAACTAACCAAGTAACTAAATAACCAAACAAATAAATAAATGGTACCATTCTGAAGATCTCAAATGGACAATATTTAGGAGGTCAGGGAAAGAATCCTAAACCTTGAACATGCTAAAGCCTTGAAATGGTTTCAAATGTTAAACAATTCATAAATTTAAAAAAAAAAAAAAAAAAAATCTGTCACTTAAGCATCAACATTGGTGTCTCCCTGGCAAGATAAAGAGTTGGCTGGCAGTGCTAGTGCTAGAAAAGCAGCTAAGAAGACAAAGTGCTTGCAATGGCATGTATCGTAAACAGCAAAATAGCAAAATAAGCTATGATTTCGGTTTGAGCTTGACTGCTGCTTTGCAACTTCATGCTACTTTAAAAAGCTACATAAAATAGCATAGCATTAGAACTGTGCAGAAGTGGTGCTGTACTCATTCAAATGTAAAATGAGCTTTATTTTACTTGCAATTAACTACCTACTATCATACTAACTAAACCACTGGCTAACTAACCAATGGCTAACTAACCAATGGCTAACTAACCAGAAGCCAACATTTTACAGAATCAGCAACATATCTAAGATGACTGATTAAAACTGAAAGGAAAAGATATTATTGTAGACCAACATCTCTGCTCATTTCTGTTCATTTTGCCCCTTTTATTAGAAAAATAAATATGAGGTAGATGACTACATGCTGGTGTAGTTCATTTTGGAGGAATTATAATGATGACTTTGTTGACCTTGTATGAACATCATTACAGTGCAGTTACTATGCAAAACATTTGCGTGCAAACAATATTTGAGACTGATTATGTTAAGCACAGTCAAATAAGCTTTTGGAAACTCTCTCTGCTCTGGATAAGAGTGTAAGTGTAAATGTAAAATGCTAGAAATGCTTGCTGGATGCAGTTTTGCTCATGGTCGCTCATGGGAAAAACAGACTGATTGACCGAGAAAGAAGTCATTTTTTAATTTCTGTCCTTGAAGTAAAGTGGGGAGCCGATGTAGGCATGTTGCTAATATTGATGGCTGGGTTACCTGACGTCGCATACCACTAATCCAGTCGCACTCAGTGCTTAATTTCTAAAACACCAAGTGAGAGGTGATCCAGCGATTGGACGGGGAGAGAAAAGGTCGTGGAACATATAGACACAAAAGTGCTCCAAACACTTCATTTAATACTGTTGAATGCCATCATATAGGGCTAATAGCTTAAGTATGATGACTGTGGTACAACAAGGGATTGCAGCTGTAAGATATCAGTGATTTCTGAGGTGTTAAGCTTCACAAGATGTGATCAACCTTACAACAAACATTTTGCTCCAGACACTGGGCCTTAAAAAAGTAGCCTATATTACACACGATAAACAACACAAATATAACAACGTGATTACCGATCTCAATGAAAAAAAGACTTTCTTAGCTTGCGTAACTACTCCACAAAGCAGTCATGTATCTTACAGTCTCTTCTCTTCTCCACGATTTGCTCTGCTCGTCTGTGTCTGTTCTGACTCCTTAAAATCTAAGAAGACACATATGAGGTACAGGGCTGAATTTTTCTGAGTGATGGACCAAAAAAGTTTCAGAAACTGCGATGACGCATCCCTTACTTTTAGCATCTTGTTCTGCACCATCACTTTTGCTTACTTTTTTAAGGAATGAAAACAAGGTCAGCTGCCTTTTGTTGCCATATCCATGACGATCCCCGGAAAACAAATAAAGAATGATCATTCATTACAACAAATTTATTAGTAGTAATTTAGTTTATTACTATTTTTAGTTTTTTATTTATTTTTAAAAAAGCTTCAAAGGTGCCTGATCCACGTACATGGCCGGAATTATGAACGCTAATGTGGGGTGTAAAAAATTAAAAGCTATGAATAAATATTTAGGTTTACAAAAACCTTCGGAGGATTAATTTTACTGAGGTGGATTTTTTGAGGACTTCAAAACAAATTTAAAAACAAAAGAAATCCCAGTAACATTCTGAAACTTCTAAAACATAAGGACCTACCATTACATTATAGTTTAAGAGTTTCATCTTGACTAGCTTTATCATAGCTTTTGTCCAATGGGCCATGTTGTATGGTTTGGTTTGACAAAAATGGTGGCATCGTGTCTCCACATCAACCTCATTCCATGTAAATATGTTCACAATATGGTTCCAACAGTGTCCATATTTGTATAATAATTGGTATGACATACAGTGTACTAATTTGTGTGCCAGAAATACTCTTCAAATATACTTCAAAGTATATGAAGGAAGCTACTGAAGCTAAACTATTTCAGACATTTGACCTTGCGGTGACCTTGACCCTATTTGGATCAATTCCAAACTCTAATCAGTTCATCTACTGGTTACAATGATAATTCCTTATCAAATGTACAAACATTCCACCACTCGTTCTTGAGATATCACGCTAATGAGAATCTCGGAAGGACGGATGGATGGACAAACCAAAAACCGCTCAGAAATCTCTTAAACGTTTTAAAGCCAACATTGTTCTCTCTTTTGCATGTAGCTAATAGTAGTAATCTAGGAAAATTATTTTGACAGGGTCTTCACCACCTGATATTCAGTATCTGACATATACACTACAACGTGGCAGTGCTCCCACAGTTCAGTTAAACTCTGCATATCTCACCGCTTAAACCCTCTAATGAATCACAGCAATTAATTAATGGAGTAACTAATCCTCAGAATATGGGTCACTTTGATACTCCAAACCCAAAAGCTTTTAAGTTTTTAATACGATATACAAACTCCATGGAGACACAGTACTTCACCCTTTCAGCTCATATTCATCTCATGTACCTCAGACTCTCACTAGTGTCTTTACCATTATGGACATCGTGAAAGCAAAAACATCAAGTGCTGTGACAAGCTGTCCTCTCTGGAGAGCCGGCCGTGTTTAACAGCGCTGAACATGCCCACACGCTAGTGGTGGCAGGGTCACCTCTGCAACGAGAAAGGCCCTGGGCTTCTCTGTGAGTGTGTGTGTGTGTGTGTGTGTGTGTGTGATGCTAATGTGTATGTGTGAATGGTGGTGTGTAAACAGGGTGTGAATATTTTTGAATATGTAAGCATATGAGAGGCAGAACCGAATCAACAGTGTGTCTGTGTGGTGGGGCATAACACGGATATAAAACATACACACAGACATGCACTGTGTGTAACACTTCCTAAGGATTACAAACCACACACACTCACACACACACACAGAGAGAGAGAGAGAGAGAATGCCTACACCTAAATCTAATTTTAACCTTACCATAGTTACCAACAGGAAATACTTTCTTTCTTTCTTTATGTAATAATTTATTTATTTATTTTATTTTCCTCATTGGAACAAAACTTCCCCACAAGGTCAAACCTGTCAGATATTCCTATCTTTGTAGGCTCATCTTTAAGGACCAATTCATATTCAGGTAATGGCTTTTCTATTTTACACAGAACTGTCCTTGAAGTGACATGATCTGAAGGCTCAAGGCTGAGAGGATCTTCTTTTCTTCCAGCGCCATTACATTTATTCATTGTGGCGGACACTTTTATTCGAAAAGCCTTACAAGACAAAAAGCATGCAGCTTAGAAGTTAAGGTTTACACTCCTTGCTCAAAAGATGAGTAGTGGCTCTTTGACAGTTCTGAGACAGGACCTTCAACAATTAGGTATGCATCTTTTATTTGGTAAAATAAAGGTAACGTACTTAGTTTACATTACACTAAATCCACTTTTCCTGCTGAAGCAACTGTACTTCCAGCAACTGTACAATAGTATTTTATAACTAGACAATAGCTAGACAATAGCTAGTAGTGTAAACAATAACATAGTCAGTTAGAGCAACTCTAATGTTGTTGATTACCTTCTCAAAACAGCGATTATTATGGTCAATGTTATCAATTTAACCAAGTACCATGTCTGTATATTAACGGATCTAAAGCCAATACTGCTATAAACTATATTTAAAGTAGAGAAGGGGGACTTTACACTGTACACAGTGTGAGCAGCCATGTTGATTTGACATCAGGGGGAGTTTTCAGTGGTTGCAGTTTTGCCTCGAATGCAACATGCAAGTCATCTGGTGAGAAACTGCTCGAGTAATTACTTTACAAATTACCTTTTTTTTTTTTTTTAACACGTCTACAGTGGTCACAACTACAGTTGTCGTGCTAACTAACCATGTTGTTGCTAAAGCTACTACCTGTTGTCCACTGGCTAGCTTGTTGCTAAGAGATGTGAGAAGTGCATTATTGAACAATTATGTTAACTAACCAAGTGAGCTATGGTGAAGTGAACACCACCTCCATTTTCAACAGTCTCGTTCGAAAGGTAACATTAGCTGGCTAGCTAACTTAGTCAAATGCTGTTGGGATTTCAGTAGCTTGCTAGGATTGTTAGACAGCTAGCTAGCTCATGTTAATTCTTACATGTTTTTAGCTAGCAAGCAAAGATGCCCTTTAAACATTATCCTGAGTGTTACGTACAGGCTGTAGATACTATATTTAACCCAACACGCAATCACTAACAAACATGGCATGAAGTGACATGTTAAGTTTAATACAAAGGTTTCATACTGTAAAACATCAAACAATCTGACTAGCTAGTCTAACTCCATCAGCTAACTAATGGCTTGTACTCAGGTACTGTAAGGAGAGTACATTATATTTCTGATAACGGGATTAGCAACAGCTCTACACTACACTAACATTAGCAGCAGCTCTACACTATGTATTCATATGGCATAAACTATATAATACATATAGGAAATTGTGTTGCTTTATTATAGAAAAGAACGTTTGAGCTAAGATTTACATTTATTAGGTGACAATCAAGTCATCTTTACACAAGAATCTTCTTTTTTTTTTTTTTTAATTTAAGCCCCTCCAAAACAGTTGCCAAAAACCAAATGCCTACCTAATTCACTAAACATGCTCACTACATAGGGTATATAATGGCAATGAAGACCCTATGTAGTGCACTATAAGCTGAATAGATCTTCATTTGAGATTCAGCCACTAGGGAAATTCAGTTCAGTTCAATAAAAAAGAGCAATTGTCTCAAAACACAACAAAGCTTTACAGATGGATATAGATATAGATCCCTTTAGATTGTTCCTATAGACAACAAATGACTCCAATAAGAGCCTTTTGAAAATTAACTCATTTTTATAACACCTAATTTCTTTGTTTTTATATTTAATTAAAAAACTCAACAAAGGAACATAATTTTAATGGGTCATTTAGCCACAAGTTTTAGCACAGGCATATTTACAGTCTTATATCAGGCTTAGGCAACTGAAAGGAGAACATGAGGTATGCTTTGCCTTTGAGTAGGTTAATATTATTTTAAAAAAATTGTATTTGAGTGATGCAATTCGTTCTGATGGTGCTGCTGCACATATTATTGCACACTGCACTGCTATGATAATGCCCACGTAATGCTTCACCGTGTGAAAATGTCAGAACAATCTAGATTAATAATGTAATGTATGCGCACATTACCATAAATCACACAGTATTGTCTTTAGTCAGAATCAATAAATCATATAAATCGAGACCTTCTCCGTCACAATGGTTCCTTGTGTGTCAGTGTGCAACTCTGACATTTAAATCTGCGTGAACCGTTTTGTTTAGTGCTGAAACCATTAACATCGGGCTTAGTCCATTTGCATAATCTAATATCAGCCCGTGTGAGCTGCAAGCAAGAACACATATCTGGAGAGGCTACTGAAATGAACGCACGCCAACAGAGGCTCCGGCCATGTAAACCGTATTTCCACATGCCTGTGTGCAGAGACACCTGCTGTCTCGTAACGCGTTCTGTGGTGCGCCGGTGAAGACGACAGCGCATGTGACAATGTCAGCATGTAGCAGATAAGCCACCGAAAATCCTGAAAGATGAACAACAACAGAAAAGGGATGTGGAACAATCTCGCAGAAGTCACTGATATAATACATCTCCATCTGCAGCAGTGTCGTACTAGCAGAACTGTGCCAGTCCGCTCCGCTCGGCTGTGCTACAGCAGATCTCTGCCAAAGCCTTAGCACGCGCCAGCTAATCAACTCCGCCACCTTCTCTCAACCTCGCATTAAAGCAGCTTCGAGACAAAATGGCCCTGATTGCCTTCGTCGCTGCGCCATTTGCGGTCTGTCTCAGAAAAGGACAAGTAGGAGGAGCAAAGAGCTTGTTTTTTTTTTTTCTTTTACCATTACACCTTGATCAGTGAAAGGAGAAGAAATCCATTCATGTGCCTTATCAGATTAAACAGCTGCTCTGAAAATCAGACAGGCTAACTGAAGTAACACAGCCAGAGGGAAAGGGTCTTTCTTTGAGATTATAAAGCCCATGTGTGCATGAGCTGACATGAATTACCTTGCGAGCGGTGAGCGCTTTGAGTGGCAGACCTGACATTTATCAAGGACAAACACTTTTGTACTTCAACTGGATGGGACAGATTTGCAGAGTTTCATACAGGAGATAAAATATTGATGTGTAGATATTAGATATTTTCAAATCACAATCATTTTCATATTGCAATAATAATTTCTTATTGTGGTTTGCCATATTATCATGATACAAGTTAGTTACAGGATCAATTTGAAAGTGTTGCTAGAGGCTTGTGCAATAACAATTTAATCATCTCTACATGATTTTACACTCCCACGATATCCAGTGACGTTTACTCTGATTTGTGCATTTTGTGTAGACGATGCACAATTTAGGATCAGAGTACGCTAGTATGAGTTATTGCTCAAAAACACACCAAAACAGCAGTCTTTTTCTCCCTAATAAAACGGAAGATGGGCCAATCGACATATTATCCTGGAACGATTTACGCAGGGGCTTTGAATTCTCCAATTCAGTTAACTGACACCGCCTACAAGCCCCGCCCCCCTTCTCCTATCTCACGCACTCATGACTGGACTTGAAAAGCATCCTCGTGTTCTGCAAACGAAAAGGGAGGTTGTTTTGAGTTCATTAATGAAATAAGATCTATCAATCTATGTTCAACTTGGTGTACGAGTAAAACCAGTTAACTATATTTATTAGGGATGGAACGAAATATTTTAGCCGAAAATGATCAAAAACAGTTGAAAAATATTAAATGGGCCTACAATGAAGTGTCAAGTCTAACACTTTACAATTAATGTTAATGGTGATGATAATTAGAAAGTGATTAAATATGCTAGTTTTGTTTTGTTTCTTTGCTCTCCTGTGCCAGTCAGCACTCAGACGTGTTCCAACACTTTGAGCGGCAGTTCAACAGTGAAAATGTCGGCCATGTGGACGCTAGACAAATAATTTGTAAAAGGATTACATTGCAAAATGTACTGTTATTACTGTTTACTGCACATTACTGCAGAAATATTAAAAATCCATCACCCAGCTGAGTTTTCATGATCGCCACTGCCAACAAGCAGTTCCCGACTGCACAGTTGTTAACTATGATTACGCCTATTCCCACTCTCCTTAAACCTGAAGCGGTGGAAATGCTTGTTTTCCTGTCTTTTTTAGGCTATCCGTTCTAGACGATTAAATTGTTTATCACATTTTTTAACTGTAAATTGGAAGCAGGAAAAAAAATCTATATTGTACAAGCCTGTGTTTATGCATGTCTATAAATCACTCAATTGCTTAGGACCATAATCCATCTGGATCTACTTGAAGAATACAAACCTAACAGACGGCATGGTGAGGCAGCATTTAGCTTCTATACTGCCCAAAACTGGAGCTGGCTGTCTGGTGCAGTCTTAACAACCTGGAGCTCAACACGCTCAAAACAGTGGAGATGATAGTTGACTTCAGGAGGAATCCCCCTGCACACCCCCCTCTCACCATCATGGACAGCACTGTAACGATGTAACGATAGTGGAGTCATTCAGGTTCCATCTCTCAGGACCTGAAGTGGGACATTCACATTGAGTCCATTGTTAAAAAGGCCCAGCAGAGGTTGTATTTCCTTCGCCAGCTGAGGAAGTTCAACCTGCCACAGGAGCTGCTGAAACAGTTCTACTCTGCCATCATTGAATCCGTCCTCTGCACCTCAATAACTGTCTGGTTCAGCTCAGCTTCCAAATTCGATCTCAGAAGACTACAGAGGATAGTCCGGACTGCTGAGCGAATCACTGGTACACTCCTTCCCACTCTCCAAGAACTGTACTTGTCCAGAGTGAGCAAAAGAACTGGCAAAATCACTCTGGACCCCTCACATCCAGCACACTCCCTCTCTGAACCGTTGCCGTCTGGTCGATGCCACAGAGCTCTGAGCACCAGAACGGCCAGGCACAGGAACAGTTTCTTTCCTCAGGCAATCCATCTCATGAACATTTATTTACTTAATACACATAGTTATTTACTTTTCGAATTTGCACATAACATACCTGTACATACAAAACTGCACATAATCTGTACATACAAATTGTCTATTTTGTATATTGTGTTTTTGCTATTTGTACATTGTCTATTTGTATATTTGTATATTATTCTTTTTATTTTCTGTGTCTTGTCTTGTCACTGTCATTCTGTTGCACTGTGGAGCTTCTGTCACTAAAACAAATTCCTCGTATGTGTAAACATACCTGGCAATAAAGCTCATTCTGATTCGGATTCTGAACCATCTGCCACAAGATCACAGATATGCCACAAATTTGGCCATCTTTAAAGGAAAAACTCACTCTGAATGACTTGCATATCAGTATGTGTAATCAAATGTTTCCAAAGATTTATTTCAGTTGACTGAGTTGTGGTTTAAACATCTTTCATTGACATGCTGATCTATTTTCACTTTGGGTAACACCTCCCTACATTGACCCACAAAGCAATTCGACTGGCGTTCAAACAAGTAAGGTTTCAAAGATTCAATTCTCATGCTGACAGCTGCGTTAACACTATTGCGTTTTTGCACGCAACACATATCTAGAGCACTATTACATGTACCACATTTTGGCCTGGTATTAGTTCTTTTAATGAATATCCTCCTAAATGCAGGACACAGCGAGACAGCATCGTCTAACATTTGTTTTCTTTCAGTCTAACAATGAAGTCATAGTGTTGGGCTAATGTTAGTTGGATGTTCATTACTATTAATAGGTATTTTCTTCCTTTCGTAGTAAATTATGTGTGATGAAGCATACAGTCTGACGCCTTTCTCCAGGAGCTTTGCCAGTGTTCTTATATATATATGATGAACGCGCACTAGCTGGAAGCAGAAGTGCTGTTTTGGTTATAATGCAGGAGTGTTTGTGCAAGTAGCCCATTACTTTATGAACATGTCTACAGTCCCTTATTTTGCTTTCATATTGGCTTATGACCAATATCAAGCCTCTAATCTGCGCTATAAGTTTCAGTTTTGATAAGTTTCACTTAAAACGACTTCTGACTTCTTCAGAGCTGAATTTTTCACTACTAAATTTCCCCACCCTCTTCCTCCCTTTCCTTTCACATGATGTAATTTATGCAAATATCTTTGTAAAATCAGCCTCAGCACACATAATTTATCTGATTACACATGCAAATTAGCGCTCTTTGTTTGGGATCTTAGTAAATCAGGGCTCTAGAGTGTTGATGATTCCATACATACAACATTATACTGCTTGAACTGTAAAAACAACACAACAGACTTGCAGAATATGTAGAGAGTCTGATTTAGTATATTCATAAGCAGCTGCAACAGCTTTGCAAATCATCCTCTCAGACCACCACAGAGAGTTTGTGCTGAGATTTCCATAAAAAAAACCCTGAAGTAGTGAGAAAATGATTCATGTCACCCCGCTCTATATTCTCTCATTCCGTCAGATTTACCTGATGTAACACCCGTCTCTGTGGGTCACAGGGGGCCAGAGTACAATCCATCCTCCTCCATGTGCGCCTCTGTGTAATTGCCCGATAAGAGTGAATCAATGGCTTCTGTGAAGATTTTCATAAGGACCTTCTGGTTGGCGCCGAGTCCAACCTTAATTAGCCAGTCAGAGATGGACAGTGAAAACATCATCTGCAGCTGTTGAGCTCACACAGCGAGGAGAACGACGGAAGCCCAAGTCCCTGACTGAGAGCGGAATCTAATTTGAGTCGTGCCAGCTCTCCCCTCAAGCCAAGGATATATATATGTCGTATCTAAATGTCAAACGACAGTTGAGGAGCTGGGAACTTCCAGAGGCTCGGAGACCATCTCGGTATAATGAGGGGAGAGAACAGACAATCGAGCAATGCAGCAGACACACAACACGCTAATGCTCTCCATAATGACTAACGGCAAGAGAAAATAGCACGACAAGTGTCAGTTCAGCCGAAGGGACGAGACAGCTTCAGATCAGCAGAGTGGGAAATGAAAGGTCAGGGAATACATAGCTGCAGCAAGACATGCACTGTTATACAGAATTGGGTCAGAACTGCCACCTCAACACAGACCTTGACATGGATTCATGTCATAAAAAAACACAAAACACACTACAGCTTAAATCCTATTTGGACTGGATCTGTTTCACATGGCGGTATGTGGGAATGTAATTATTATCAGAGTATCTCTGTGATTTTAGTCCTATCCGGATTCTGTCATGGCAGAATTTTTTTTACGGACTGTGAGTGCAAACGTCTGGAAAGATTTTACCTTCCATAAAACGAGCAGTAGAAAGAAACCCAGCTAATACATATCCATCCAAACAGACTTCATGGTAAAGATTCTAAAATATCCAGGCAGAATTGAGGTTTTGAGCTTCTTCTTTAGTGTAAACACACTCCAGGGAGCTTCTTTTTCTATCATCTTAGACTGAAACCATGAAAACAAGTTTAAAAAACGCAGAACAATAAAATATAGATGATGTCGACTATATTGTATGTTCACAAGTATACCTTAAAACAGGTGTTCTCAAACTGTTTGCAACCAGAGGCCCTTTCCAGAGTAAAAGAAGTTCAAAAGACACCATTTTGATCATAGCTCTGGTTTAATTTCAAGTAAAACAGAGCAAATATGTACAATAAATGCTTTTTGAACCTGTTATTCCTAACCTTTCCACTCATCCTGTAGATTTGAAACTCTAAGTATTATATTAACAGCACTTCCTCATTTTATTAAAACTGCAGATAGATTAAGATTCATTTCTGAGTTCTAGATTAACCTAGTTCATTTCATGTGACTAGTCAGTTAGGCTTATATCTAGGATAAACCTCCTAAATATTAATAAATCATAAATAACATCCATGAAAATCTCGATCCTACGCTGAGTAATCTCTACCACTGCTGTGTGATTTACAAAAATATATATGGTCATGTGACCTACTAATATTGAAGCGCAACTTATGATAAAGGTCAAAACAATCGGTTTGTATTAAAATTAGGTGTATGTAGTACGCATGAATTTGATCATGTGTATAACGTAAAGACACCTCCAGCTCTGGGGTTTAAATCTGAATTAGTCATGTACAGATGTACAGCACTGTGCAAAAGTTTTAGGCACATGCAGAGAAATGCTGTAGAGCAAAGATGCCTTCAAAAATAATGAAATTAAATATTTCTACATTAAAAAAGGAGCAGTAAACAGTAATAAATGAAACAAAGTCAATATCTGGTGTGACGACCCTTTGCTTAAAAAAATATAGTAGTCTCAGGTACAATTTGTGCAGTTTTATAAGGAAATTATCTGTAAGTTTTACTGAACATCTTGCAGAAGCAGCCACAGTCTTATTCTTGCAGCGAAACCCAGCAGCCTTCATTATGTTTTTTGCCTAAAAAGTGGTCTCTTAAGTAATCTGCTGCTTTCTTTACCGACACACAAACATTTTTCTGTACCATTTAATTTTAATGTTTGGAAATCTAAAACATTTTTGTACTGACTTGATAATGTAGAAATCATAAAATAAAAATCTATAACAAAGTTTGTACTAAAAAAAAATAGGGTGCCTAAGATTTTTGCACAGAACTGTATATCTGGAAACATTACTTCAGAGATATACTGTATGTTCAGAAATCGTATCCCATCCAAACAGTACTTTAGGTAGATAATTAGGTTTGCTTTCAAATTACGCACTCACTTGTATGTCCTTGTGGTTTGCTGCAATAACCACCTTTTCATATAGAATCTGCAATTTTTAACAGAAAAATAACTAACATTACATTCTGGGGGTGTGTGTTAACCCACATCAGATGAACACTTTTTAACAACATGTATTTTAGTCTCCAACTCTTCTGCCTGCTCAATGTTTTGCCCACAGAATATTCTAGATTCTCAGACTTGTTTAAAGGTTTGGTGGAATCTAAAGTTTAATCCAGCACAAGAGTATTTTTTTTTCATATGTAACCAGAAATTTTCAAAATATCCAAAAAAAAAATCCTCAGAGCTCTCTCGTCCCCAGGTGCTTCTCACGCTCCAAATTTGGAATATCGTCTCTGCTGATGATTCATAAATCTTTCATTACTTTCTCTCTTAACTGCTCCAGCGTCCCGATTTCCCCTTATTATGCTATCTGGCTTTTCTGTTTCAGTTTCATTTGTTTTATTGATGTTTCCCTTTTCGCTTAAATTGAGCTGGATTTACTGATGGTTTGCGACTTTAAAATTATTACCTTGACGTTATTGTGTTTTATCTTCGGTAACTGTGCAATTTTTTATTTCTTATTGAGTTTGACTGCCTTCATTGCTTTTATAACTATCATTCCCATCACAGTCATACAAATTCACAGAACTTACCTAGGTGAAATATCGCACCCTTGCTGCATGAAGGCACCCAGAGAGAACCACAGACTGTTGAAGATGCCGAACTCGTTGGTGTGCTCAGGTGGTTTCTCCTGCTTGTCTTGCTGGCTGGGGCTCTGGCCATGCTGACCCTGCGACTGCGACTGTCCAGCTTCAGGAGACGGCGTCCGGTTCTGGCTCTGCTGCTCACCGCCGTCCTCTGAGTCATCGCTGTGCCACTCATACGGACTGAAGCGGCTCACCAGGAACAGGACCACGCTGACGCCAATGTATGCAAACACTATACACATCCAGATCTCGTACGCCAGCGGGTCCAGGAAGGAGAAGACGCCTGGTTTGGATTTGGTGGGCTTCTTGATCATGATAGAGATGCCCAAGCTCATGAAGGGCTTGGAGAAGTCGATGACCTCCTCTCGGACCAGGGTGATGGTGAGAGGAGCCACGGCTACGTCAGCTTTCTGTACGACAAACACAAAATAGCATATACTCCATATCAGCAAGCAACCTGACAAAGATCTGAGAAGACATTACTGCAATCTCATAACTAAAATTCATTCTGGCTGCTCAAAAAAGCACACACACACACACAGACACACACACACACCAGTCAACAACATCTGAACATGTCGAAATTCAAAATCGTCAAATAATCTTCATTCGTGAGAACGGTCTTATGTACATTATTTAGGTTTATATTCTTCCCTTCATATAAACGACTGAATGTTGCATTGCATTAAGAATGATTCGTGTGTGTGCTACGAGAGCCTGTTCTCTCAGAGTGAAACAAGTTCCTCTTATAGTACAACTGTCCAGGCTGATTAATAACGCCAAATAATATCTAGATCACTTGAAGAAAAATCCATACAGCGCTATACATGATTGGGATTCAGCCTCACTCGCAGTCATTAGAGAGATATAAATGAAATCTTCTCTCAGAGACAGCTTTTTGTTCTCCTCAAGATGGGGGCAGACGATGGCTCTGATCATGAAACATCTGCAAAGCCTGTCTGTTTTAAGGCCCTCAAATCATTCCCATTCTTGTTTCTGTCAGTCAACCAGTCATTAATAAAGGGATGGTATTGCTGGGGAGCTCGTACGACTAAGAACAGATGACTAGAATGCAGAGTGATACTACGTGATGAGCAGTTAGAGAAACACGAATCTTTGTCAAGATGTTGGTTTTAAAGCTCGGACATTGCACGGTCTGTTCCTAGGCTCGTTGTGGCCCACTTTGCTGGCGCATTGGTATCCTTTTCACAAGGGATTTGTGTCAATGCAAGAGAGAGATGGAATGAAGAAATTCTCCCTCCAGGAAACATGAAGGGGAATGTTTGAATGTACAGTGTAGAACAGATGTGCTTAGCCATTAACGAACGTACAAGGACACATGGAAAACACTGCAGAATCTCAATGTCCATTTTCGATTTTACAAATTCTTGTCACATTAAGACAGTATGCTTCCCTGATTTACTCAAAGAACGATCTGGATTGTTCTTGCACGGCTATTTTAGTTCTAAAGGGTTTGCTCAGGTTTGATTTAACTGGCTATCATCATAAGCTACCAAATGACTCCAAGTGCAAGCTGATTTACTAACGTGGTCAATAGAGACTTCTATAGCTTCCATTAACAAATTAGCAAATCGTATTCATTTTGCATGTTTGCCATAATACATATGCAGGTGAGGTCTTTATAATTTACATGTACAATATACAAGGCAGTGTCTATGCAAACAGACTAATATAGCACCCACAGTGTAATTTAGTGCAGCCTGGAATGGCGATTGTGTGTGCAAATTAATACGACCCAAGGGCGAGTATTAAATTTGAATAAGCCTGTGTCCGCCATTTGAAGACAAAATTAAACGCTTATTTTATTAAAATTAGGGCTTAATATTATTGCAATAAAGTTTTTTTTTCCTCAATAAATGTTCCCGCCTCAGACACCAATAGCATTCGAAGTTCATATTTTTAGCTCATTATCTCATGTCTACACACGTTTATTTGCCATTCCTGTCATATTTTTGGTTTTAGTTGTGCCCTGTCTACTATAATCCTATAATCAGCATTATACTTGATGCACAATTATGTGGATGCGTGAAGGTCTTTAATCAAGAACATTTAACATGTAATGTAAATATTGCTTCTAATGTTTATATGCATGTGACATTCTGTACATAATTATTTTTTGGAAATCACCCACAACATGCGAATTTCTGATAAAATGCAATTTATCAGATTGCACATGAAAAAGAGTTCTCTTCATTAGGGACATTAGTGAACTAGGGTCTGAATATTTTTAGCTTATATTCCAATAAATGTATATAAATGTTTAAATAAAATACTGCTCCTTATCCTAAGAACTTCATATTCACCAGAATCCAAGAACTTTTAGTTTTCAACCTACCCCATACACCAGCTCTCCAACCATCCCGTTCCACATTTTGGTATCAGGGTCTCGGGCTCCATACTTGCCGTCTGGTACGAGTTCCAGCTTGTAGGAGTAGCCCACATGCTTGGCGATCTCGGCGGCCAACTCCACGCAGTATCCCTCGTACTTATCGTTCCCTACCAGCTGCTCGTGATTTTTCTTCAGCATCACGTACGGAGATTCCTGAGGGTGGAGGATGCAGTGAATATAGATGTTCATGACCCATACCAATTTGACTACAAGTCTTCTAACAAGGCAACATCCTTAACATGTAATGAACCCACTTTAAGGAGAAATAGATTTGTCAAAATGCTCAGTGTGTAAAATCGAGTGGGATGGTCTGTTGCAAACGAGGATGTGTAATGTCCCCAAACACCGAATAAGGCCAGCAAACAGTGCTCCTAATGAGCAGAATAGCATCCTCGGCGGGCCATGGATGGATTTCCGCTCGTTATAAGGGCCATGCAAGGCTGGTTGTAAAACAAGGGGGATACTGCTCTATCATCCTGCTGCTAGCCTGTGTGTGGTGCAAAACTGTTGGCCCTTGACTCACTCACCCAGTTAAAGCTCTCTGCTATTCCACTAGAGGGATGAGCCCGACTGCTGGGGGTTTGTGAATAACAGCTGTGGACTGCCCTTAGAAAATATGGTCAGCTTATTTTGAAAAAAAAAAAAAAGACAGCAGGGTTCTTCCTTTCCTCCCCTGCGAAACAGCATGCTCGCCAATTCTGTCTGGGTGCACTTATCATGTGGTCTCAGACACTCAACAGTCAAAAAGTTGAAGTAGACCAGGGCCAGTTATTTTTGTATGGACTCGAAGCCATGGATGGTTGTGGCATTGTACTGAGCAGCTGCTCCACTCGCCAGGATTCAGCTACTCTTATTAAAAAAAAAAGTTTCATTCAAGTGTACTACACACTTATTACAGGACGTGAAGTATACTAACTGACAATTATATTCACTTTTGATATACAAGCATATCCAAGTATAATTGGAGATAAGAATATTAGTTTACTTTTAACGCATTACTGATATTTCTCGGCACCAAGGACATTGGTTTTAAATGTACTAGCAAAAATATGGTGATGAAACTTCTTTCTGAGCAAATTAAATATTCAGGTCCACAGTAAATTATTTATTAGGCTTTTATGTGACTGAGTTTAATCTAATATAAATTATGTTCAAACATTTTCATCAGGAATTGTATTTGTAGAAAAGATTTTAAATCCTTTACCCAAGTTCATATTAACCAGATTTCGTTGCCTTCTAATGTGCCATACACTGAATATTGAATTTGTGCTATACATTAAATATTGCATGTAACCCGACTCATGAGAGTAACTAGTGAACAAACAAACACGACATGAGATTTAATTGAAAACTGATTCTCAGGCACCATTCTGTGTAAACTCTAGAGATGTTTGTGGATGAAAATCCCAGGAGATCAGCAGTTTCTGAAATACTCAAACCTGACACCAGTAAGCATGCCATGCTCAAAATCTCTGAGATCACATTTCCCCCCATTTTGTTGCTTGATATGAACATTAACTGGAGCCCTTGTACCTGTATCTCCATGATTTTATGCATTGTGCTTCTGCCACATGATTGGCTGATTAGGTAATTGCATGAATAGGCAGGTGTATAGGTATTCCTAATAAAGTGGTCAGCAAGTGTATATTTACTGCATTGAGTCTACTTATATTATCCACAGTAAATTGTTTATTAGGATTTTAATGCTTTTAATATGAACATTTCCCAACATTCAATAGCAGTACACTGGTGAAAAAAAAAGCCTTAAGCAAAGCCATTCTCTCTAATGCCAAGTCTAGGACTTGAGGGAAACCAAGCAAATGCTGTCTTCTACCATGATTCCAACCTGCAGACTGCAATGCTATTGGCAGAGATATCAATAAAGAAAGAGTCCTTCTGCCTCTCTTTCATACACACAGGCAAGCTCCAGACAGGCAATCTCTGCTACTAACAAACGCTGTCAACTAATAAGTCCCTCAGAGGAGAGCTGCACCCTTCAAACAGAGTAAAATCAGCGCAGTAAGTCCAGAAATACTGAGAGGTTTGCTTCACTGATGAGACACAGCCACAATGAAAGGCTCTGATACAGGCATCAAAGGAAAGTAAATAAAAGGTAACAGGACAGACCTCACTGTCATACAGTGAAATAAAATCTAGACCTGCCACAGAAAAAAAGATGCAGGAAGCCTGAGACATGTTAATAGCAAGGAACATGACCTGTGATTTGACAGAAAGAGTTAGATTCTGTCTATATTAAGCTCTCGAATGTACATTCTGTCTAAATCAGAAATAATGAATCTGACAAGAGCCACTTACTAGAATGGTGGTGACTATGTATGTCCTATTGTGCATGCCGAACGTCTCGTTGAGTGTGTGGGCGTACGTCGCCGTGCTCACATACTTCTCATTTTCGTTCCAGTAGCCCACCTGCAGACAGAAGAAAGAAATAGTGCAGGAACTTTGGTGCCGCTATTTTTAGGATGATAAATATTCATATTAGAGGCTTAAGAAGAAGGGAAAGCACTTGGAAATGCATGCACACCCTTTTCACCCCTCCAGCGACTAACACTTCACTCTTGCTGTGTTCCTGAGATAAGGTGGAGGCTCTAGCTACAGCTAATCACTTGCACTGGCAAATTTGAAAGGGCAGCTGAAGGAAGTACATAGATATTCTGCACAGCTACAAATACGACTGCAATTGTAAGCCTAGAGTAAAGTACGTCTAAGAATAAAATACAAAATCAAAAAATATATATATTTTGTGTAGTGTGTAACCATTTCTGACAAGCGAATAAGAAAAATCATTGTGTAGGTGTTTGGAAACCAGTCATTTACCTTCTTGGGTCCACTCGGAACAAGCTCCATTACACTGACTGTAAAGTTTGTTCGATGTCCTTTCTCGTTGAACTGGACGTGGCCTGTTAGACCTTCAAACTGCACCTAGAGAATAACATATTTTACACTCAAGTGTAAAAGTTTGTATCCCCCCAGAAAAATGTATCATTCTGTGATGTTAAAAATGAAATGTGAGTGTATCCTCGAACAAGCCAACAATCCAAAACATAAAGTCAGATCAACAGAAAAGTAGGTTTTTCTATGACTTTCTGTAATGAAGGCAGTGCATGACATGTTCAGGAAGATGGTACAGTTTGTGGGCTACAAAGGGACTGAATATTACACCTGAGACTCTAGTCTGATACAGAAAAAGCAGCTGAAGGCGGTTATACAGGCAAAAGGTGTGCAAGTTATTAGAAATTATACCACAGCACTACTGAATTCTCAAATATGTTTGGTCAGAAGGTGTTGATTCATTTTCTATAACAACACGGCTCTGACAGTAGTGCTGGCTGAAATTCAAATCACAGGTTTATATTAACGTGCTTGTTCTAATACGTTATCGTTTCTGTAGTAACAGCTCATTCAGAGGGACTATCTCTATAATCTAAGCCTAACAATAACAGTAAAAATGTGTTGTTATTTAACGGGGGCAAACATATATGACTTTCTCTAAAGAGACATTTATGTAACATTTCTGGAAGAAGTGTCCATTGTCAACATTTTGTAACAGTCAGCAAGATTTCTGCCAAAAAGTGGAAAGACTTCAGCATAGAGGAGTTTGTGCTTTCCAGTTTCTCTGTTACATGACAAGCCTTGACTTGGAGAGGCTGGTGATGAAATGACTGTTTATCAAATGTAATCAAACATCAAATGTAATTATAAATGGTTAAAAAGTATGATGTTCATTAATAGATTAATAATTAAAATTACGATCATTGGCAAATCATTGGCACTGTGGTATAATGGGCATGCAGTGTTTTATTCCTTGTATATTAATATTACATTCAGAACTGAATGATTTGAACCTTTGAACAATATAATTTTTACTATTAATATTTTAACATGAACTATTTTGTTACTGAGAAACGTAGTACATTAATTATATTGGTATAAATAACATTTCTTTGTCTTAAATGTATGCAAACCTTTGCCTGTGACTGTATAAAAAAGGGGGGGAGGGCAATAACACTCTGTCTGTATAATGGTAAAAAATAAAATGAATAGTTATATCATCAATGCTATGCTATGCTATGCTATAGAGAGCAAAAATATAGGTTAAAAGTGTTATTTCTATTGAAACTGTTTCAAATACGCTGCAGGATTTTGAAAAACAAAGAACAAATGTACAGAAAAATCAAAGAAAGCAGTATTTCTGGATTGTTTAATACTGAAGGCTTAAAGCAACCCCCTTAACAAAAATCTATTTTTTTAAATATAACACTAGCACTACGGCTGTGGTGTTACCATTAATTTAATGTTCTCTTTGAGAATGTGAAGGACTGCAATCTGTAATATTGTATTGTTATAATTGCATGAATTTTTCCATATTTCCAAATATTTCCAATTTTTCCTTCTCATCTCTAATTGCAACTTAAGCCACTATTTTGTATGCTTCATGAGTTCCGACTCACATTTCATCTGAATGTCCAAGAACTGATTAAATTGGGTGGTGATTAAATCAATGAGATGTGTGTGTGTGTGTGTGTGTGTGTGTGTGCGCGCGCATGTGTGAGTGTGTAAAACCTGTTGGAGGGCTCTCTGGATGTCAATGCCTTGTCCCCACGGTGCTGGGGGGTTGGCCAGACATTCGCCCGCGTTCCCCCGCCGGGAAATGTCAATACGCTGCCTCCTAAGGTTTTGGAAAGCAGTGGCCATGACGCTCACACCATCATAGGTGAGCGCTCCTGTGTACTGTGTGGATGCAGAGAGACACATGTGAGTGTTACAACAACAAGAGGACAAGCTAGAGCTTCTTAAAATGAAATCCTGTACCATGCAGTTGAGATATACCTGATTAAACACAATCTTTAAGTTAATACAGTTGTTTCGGAGCAGGGAAAATGAAGAGTTTAAGTAAACAGTTGTATAATCAGTAATTTGGTTTCAACATTGGGTAATATTTTTAATGTACTATCCCCCCCATCCTTCCCATGGCCAACTTGGTTATGACTATTTCTTTATCTTTGGAATACTGGGGAGAAAATGTCAAATTTTAGACTATGAGTCTAAAAAGGAGAAATTATTTGTCTAAAGTTGCTGATTTCCTGATGTATCACAACATCACCACATTTGGATATCAACAAGTGATTTCTTGCTGTCTCTGATCTATATATTTTACTGTAGGTAATATTAGCACATAGCTAGCTGCCTAGTAAACTAGCTCAAATTTGGTAAACACAAGTAGGATTTGACTCAAGAATCTTAAGCGTTTAGTTTCATTGTCATATTCTCACCAATATATTTAATAGTAACCAAAACTATCAAAACATACCATAATGACCAGAAAGTTTCTCTGATATTAACTACGTTAGCTAGCTGTCTAGCTAGCAGGTGGGTTCTTCCGGTTACCACAACCTCTTTAACAATGCCTCTCTTTTAGGCTCTGTTTTAACTGGAAAAATGTGAATTTAGCAGTTGATTACATTTTTTTCCCCTAAATAACAAGCTATATAAACGAAATCAGTCATGAGCAAGAATAAGTACAGGGGTACTTTCATATTCATATAAACCAAACTGACTGTTGCTTGCAAAAATGGTCAATTCCAAATGTGCTATAGGTTCATTAATAAAAGAAAGTTATACAAAAAGATAAATTAGTCACTGGGAATTCTATGATAAATATCAGTGAAGCCACACATACAGTGTTTACAAACCCAGCTCTGTATGTTCCTAGTCAATATCTGTAAGTGCTTGTTGCAAATCCTCCTGTCACTGATAATACTGTTCTTCACCTTGAGTCTCCTCTTAGGGCTCTTCAGGTCTTTGCTGTCAAACTCCAGCCAGTCATCGATGGTCCTGCTAACCATCGGGTCTGTGTAGTTCATTAGCTGGAAGCCTGTGATGTTGGCACCACCTTTCCTGAACTCCGTCAAATTCAGGTCCAGAAAGCCCTAGGAACAAAATGGTCAGAAAAATTGTAGACATTATAAACTTTAATAAAAATAAATTATATGCAAAGCAATCACAATTTACATTCATTCTGCACCAACTTAATAAGTTAGCTGTAATGTAATTGTAACATGCCGTGAGAGGCAGAACACCTAAGTGTGTAAACCTGGTATAAGGTTTATTGGTGTGAATATAAAAATCACACACAGGCAGGCAACATTACATAAGGCATGGAACAGGAACTAGAGTCAAAACCAGGAATTCAGAGAACTAGGAAACACTTTTGTATAACAAGGCCTGGACAAAAATAATGCATGACAAACAGGGTATACACAGAGAAACTAAAGACTAACACAGAACAGGTAAACACAATCATGTAACAAACCAACAGGACAGGGAAAGATGTAGGCCTGAAAAAAAAATAAATAAATAAAAAAAGACCACATGATTTTGTCACCATTGGAACTGTGATGTGAAGAGGGAAAGTTATCAGAACAGTGCCATGTCTCACGCAGGCCAGTGATAGCTGCAGAAAAATACAGCAAAATGGACAAATTTCTGGCAAAACAAGGTCCCAGTCTGTCAAGTGAAAATAATGATAGGGGAAAGCCTAGAACAAAAAAAAAATCCTTTCTGCACTTCTGGGTTTTCTTCTGTGGTTCTGATTTGCAGACGGACCCTATTGCTTTATTTCTTTACCAAGGTTTACTACATCATACATATATTAACAGTACATTAAATCTTCTGAATTCCTCCAGTGTGAATGATAGCAGAGAGTACAAAAAAAATCCTGAGGGGTCTTAGGCACACAGTGACACTTACCATCCTCTAAGGGGGCCTAAGTGAACTAAAGACTAAGTGTGCTTAATTAAAATCTGTGCTGATCAAAAATCTGGTTTTTAAAGTCCAGCAAGGATGTGTAAGAATTTCAAGTTTTAACATTAAGCCCACAGCATATTTTAAACACTGAATAATAGGAAGAGCAGGTTTAGACAGAATGAAATCCATTCTATTAGTGGAGCAGATGTAGACTAATCCTGCTTAGGACTTAATTATAAGGTACGTTAATCTTTAGAGATAAATTTCTTCAGAGAAAATACCCCTGAGTCTGCAGTGGTTCAGGCAAACACAAATACATATAGCTCCTAACTCTGAGCTTCCATAATGGATTTTTTATGCACTACTATCCATCTTCCTTAAGGTTGAAAGAAATGAGCTTGAGGTAGAATCAGTCCCAGAGAAAATAGATGTTATAAAATATAATAGTTAATCAATGTGTCTCTGCAGTACTGAGTGGCATAATGCTATGCAGGTGCATAGTTCACCACTTCAGAGATCAGAATTTTTTTTTAATAACAATACGGTTATTTCCGTACTGATTAAGTGTGACGATTACGTTTTAGCCTTCATGTGATAACAGCTCAGTGTGTGTGTCTGTGTGTGGGATTCCTTAGGTGACTGGCTCAGAGTCAGATGTACCCCATGGGTCTCTCTCACTCACAAAGTGTTGCATTCTTGCAGCCCTTCTTATCATCATTATTTATAGACTGATATCTTTTTTCATTATTGCTGAGTGCAATTATGTGCTTTGTGTGGAAATACAGTTTCTTTGCCCCTCTCACAGAGCCCAATTATGAATTTCACGATGCTTCTTGTGAATTCACAGCTTGTCGCGGCTGCACGACCGTTTGTCCAAATTCCCTGTTAGGACTACTGAACAGCGCTAACACTTTTCCTGCTCTAATTCAAATGTGTGACCTATACAGATTTTAATTTTCCATCTCCTGAAATCTGGTAGGATCAAGATCTACTGTATGTCAGTGGTAGGGCCACCTCTTTGGGTGAATGGATTTATTTAATACATTTTTTAACCAACATTTTTATTTAATATCCTGTCAGGTTAACTAATGTGATTCATCTATATAACATCAGCAGTTATGATTCTAAATATTTATGAAATCCCTTCTGTCAGGTTAGTATATTTTATTTATTTGGCTAGCGTTAGCAGTTTTTTTTTAGCAGTTTAAGATTACTGACATCAAGAGTGAAAAATCCTGTCAAGTTAGTCCATGTTACCTAGCTTGCTTATGGACATCTATGAACATAAATCCTATCAGGTTAGCTCCATTTTAAAGCTAGCAAGCTATCTTAAAAAATCTGTGTGTATATATATATATATATATATATATATATATATATATATATATATATATATATATATATATGTGTGTGTGTGTGTGTGTGTGTGTATATATATATATATATATGAATACCAATGACTTCCTTCTACCGACTTTCATGCATAGACTCAGCCCAAATTCTTATCTGTATGTTCACTCCTGTACAGAGACATGTACACTCAATGCTGTGCTTATTTCTGTGTAAGGACTGAATGTGACAAACCCACATTTTCACACATTTGCCTCAAAAACACACATTCTTTATCTACAGAGAGACCTAACTGCTTCATTTTTTCAGGTACATCATATGGACTTTAATAGTACAATACATCTGAATGAATATCAATGTGTTCATACCATCCTATTCGCACTGAAAGTACATGTTATTAAGTTACATGTTACAAGTACATGCACTAAAAGTAAGCAATTTAAGGCAGATACTACCAAAATCTGATTTTTTTTTTTTACTGATCCCTACATCCCATTGGGGTGACATGGTGATTATTTAAAATAATTTTTTAAACTACAAACAAGAGTTAATATATTGAGTGAAGATATTCTCAAGATATTCCAAAGAGTGAGAGACAGAGAACCAATATATTGATAACATTACATTTCATTTCAATCTTGGAATGATGCATAATAACATACTGGAGTGGAGTTGTCACATGGATAATATACCGTTAGCCTGTGCATGTCACCTTAAGTGAATTTTCAAAATGAATAGACTATTCATTCATGACAATTCATGGTCATGACTTTGGTGTATCGTGGCCATGAGATACTTATTACATGGCCTCCAAATAGTAACTAGCGGCCTCGATATATTAATTTATTGGCCACACTTTATTAAAAAAATAATCACCAGGCCACTTCAGAGGCTTTGTAGATCCCAACTGTCAATTTTCCCAGTAGGAGAAAGTGGGATTTAGGAGCAGAAGAGAATTTCCATGACACTGTTCAGCCCCGTGAAACTGACAAGAATTTGTGAAAAAGTGTTCAAAGTGGAAAAATGGGAGACAGACACAGGAGAGCTGAGCCTCATATTCATAGGAATAGTCCAACTTGTGGAACACATCCAAAGGTATGGAATTAGAAATCAATAACTATTCATGCAAATGTATGAAAGTCATGTTTTGTGGTGCTTCTGAATGTATAATAAATCACTAGTACACTATTCACAGCTTGTTGTGTCAAAAATACTGCATTAAAATATTTTATAGCAGGCAGAAGGGAACAAAAAAACAAGATTTAAGATTCTTCGATGTGATTTGCATTTCTGTAAAGACCATTTGGCTAATGATATAGAAACACGGCCTGCTGTGAAACCTGCATCCCCCATCTCACTATGTCACATGGTGTTTCATCAGATGTGCGAACAAAGTGAGTGAACACAATGTCTATTTGAATGTGATACCTTATCTAGCACTATTCAGATTTGAAGAAAGGTTGCATAAAGTAAAACTGCACCCGAGGAAAAGAAAATCAGATGCTACAAGCTTTAAAACAAATCACAATCTACCACCACTCCTACACCCTCACACTCACACCAATACTCCCACAGCTGCAGATGAAAAGACATCTGACATTGATGCTTTCCATGAAGAAGTAGGGATGATAAGTCTCTAACTCAGCAGGCAGTCAGCAATCTGTCTGCATTGTGTTCTGCATTTAAAAGAACGTGCGCTCTGACCAGACAAAAAAAAAAAAAAAAAAAAGATAGGGAATGCATATAAGAAAATGCTGGTGATGTGCTGCAATCGATTTGCCGATGTGCTGAAGATAAGGCGGTTACACTCCACAGCAGACACTGGTTATGTTAGATAACATGTCTCACTTACCAGGTTTGCCAGGATAAAGTGATAATTCTTCAGATTCTTTCTTTGTGCTGCAATCTGAAAAGCAAGACATAAAACAGTCCATTACACATATTCATACGCATATACCAACATTCTGTTGTTTATAGCCTAAATCTCTGCAGGCTCCCCAGACAGAAACTAATTAGTCCCATTTTTTTAGCAGTTAATTGCACGTCTTCCATCCCTCCCTGGGTGGGTGCGAGATTGTGTGATTTGACATCTGTCACCATGGGAACCCCAATTATGGGCCTTAATGACTACATGCGCTCCAGGACTTCACACACCTGTGAGCTATCGTAAGCCTCTGGCATCTCTAAGCCTTAACCGAATGAAGGCTCTGGTCTCCAAGCATCAAGATGGCTGCCAAAAATGACAAGTGAAAAGATCACGGTTTGACTGCTTTATGGTTTCATACTCCTAAGTCTCAGGGGATTTTCAACTGACTGTGTTCTGCCAGCAAAGTTTAAGAACCGGCTAGGAATCTGGCAACCAAGTTTGACAAATCCCTTCACAGTAACATCACCAGCTTTAAATTTACTCTTACAAACTTCACTGTAGGCATTATGTGGTCCATAGCATTGGTGATTTGATTGGGCTTTATAAATCAACTGTTTGAGCAAAAAGAATATATAGAATTTATCCTTTTAATCCTATATTCATAGTGACAAGTCATTCGTGTCACAGAGATTTGGTCTCTTATTTGGTCGAGCACTGTCCAGTGAATTAGCAGAGCAAGCTGTACTACCTGTACTAGTAAAATGGGAACTAATTGCATGTGGGAACTAAAGCTGTGCATTCTGAGAAGCTTTTCTACTCCCCATGGTAATAAAGAGTGGTTATGTGAGTTTCTGAAGACTTCCTGTCAGCTTGAACCAGTTTGGCCATTCTCCTCTGACCTCTCTCTCATTAAAAAGGTGGTTCCACCTGCAGAACTGCCACCCACTGGATGTTTTTATTATTATTAATATTTTCACACCATCCTGTGTAAACTAATAATATGCATAAAAAAATCCTCTGGAATACTCAAACCAGCCCATCTGGCAACAACAATCATGCCACAGTCAAAGTCACTGAGTCACATTTTTCCCTATTCTGATGCTTTATGTGACTGATCTGAAGCTCTTGACCTGTATTTGCATGATCTTATGCATTGCACTGCTGCCACATGATTGGCTGATTGGATAATTACATGAATGAGTGAGACAGTTTTTGCTAATCAAAAGATTATGCCTCAAATAATTAACACATTAAAACTTCCAAATAGAACTCCAAAGACCATTTAAATATTACCTCCACCCACTGAACATAGGCAAAGCCTTCACAACTACAGTAATTCAATTCACTGAGCCACATCATCAATAAGAAGACAATAAAAAATTCACCAGGTTAAGAATGGAGTTAAGTCTCTCCAGTTCGCAGTCCAGAATGATCTTGTGCTCTTTTTTGCTGTCCAAGTCCTGGATGGAGTTAAGGAAGGCTGCCTCTGTAAGAGTATCAAAGTTGATGGATGTCACCTGCCAGCTCTTTTCTGCAGCTGTGTCCAGGATCTTCTGTAGCACAGTCAGTCCTACAGGAAAAAAAAACAGGGAAGGAAGGACCATTTAAACATTTATGCCCATAACTTCGTCTTACACAGTAAAAGTTTGGAAGATTAACCTTCATATGACCTTTATGCTTTATTGCCGAGTCTAGATTAGGTGACAAATCTGTTCTGCTTTCTTATATATCACAAGATTTTATGCCATGGAAATTGTGTACACCACAAATCTATGTATTTCTTATATTTCTTATTTCACCTTAGCACAAATATGTCTTCTAGCTTTAATAGTCTAAAGTTGTGACTTAATAGTTTTCTGAATTTAATTAAATTATTTTATTTTCTGCCAGAAAGCGCTGTCACTATGCGCTTTAAGGCCATGGTTCTCAAAGTGGGGTCCAGGGACCTCCAGGGGTCTGTGATGTATATCCAGGGGGCCGTAAGGTCAGTTTTTAAATCACATGATGTTGGAGATTACTATCAATTAGTATCAAGGCTGTTATGGTTATCATTTTTTTATAATTGTAAGCATAATTGACTGGCCACTTGGGATGTAATGGGTTAATGGGTTAATCTAAAACTTACTAACTAAAAAACAAGTATAAATAATGTGAACTGCAATTTTATTATGTTAATATTATTATACAGATAAATTATTTTACTCTGGATAGAGTCCCTGGATGCAAGACGTTTCAGAACCTCTGCTTTAGGGGGTCTGAGCTGCTTCTCTCTCACGATCATGAATATACTATTAACTCTGAGAACCGATATCAGCCAATATCAAACTTCAAATGCTTTTGCTGCCTTTTATTGACAGTTGAGGGTCATTTGGCTGGGTGGGAGGGGTGGCACTCTCTCACCTGTCAATCACAGAGAAACTAGCTATTTGTGGATGTGTGTGAGCTCATGTATGTGAAAGAGGGCAGATAACGCTTTCCTCCAAGTGTGTTACGCTGCACTGCGGCACAGCATGAGCAGCAGTTCAAAAAGATGTTGGCAAAAATGGAGAAAAATCCAAAGAGTTGGGGACATTTAGTTCTTCCAGCAGGGCGAGGCGAAGTCACATGGTCTACTAAATATCCTCTCCTGAATTCCTCAAACTATTTTCACAGTCAATCTCTTTAACTTGTGATCTGATGTTCTAGCATCTTGACCTGACAAGTTCTAAATTTTTTACCAGAGCCTGAAATTGACTGGTAATTACAAAACGAATCTTAGTGTTTGGCAAACGACATAGAAGCAGCTTGACCTTGTTGTGCTAGTTTCCTCAAGAAATACTTGATGTTAGACTTCACGCTGTGATTTTGATTGGGACTTCAGAGCTCTGCAGATTCTGTCTCACACTGTGGCACAGGTGCTACAGAAAAACGAATCCTGCTTTAAATCAGCTATGTTTATCATCCAGCTGCTAAATGAACTATTTGTTCTTGATCTGTTCAGGTTAGGTAGTTGATGGCTTGCTCCATATGGGGGGAAATAAGAGAATGAATTGACTGTTCCTTGGACAGAAGTTATTTCCCAACCATGACAGCATGTCTGCTGTGTAGCAGACACACAGGTCTAATTAGGTTTATTAAAGTAGCCCTGTGAGTCAGGGTCTGAAGGAAACAGAGATGATGAACTCTGAAATGTAGAGCCAATGGTGCCAGGTCTGTGTGACAAAAGTAGCCCAATGGTCAATAAAACCTACTCAGAAATTAGCCCAATACCAAAATGTGTCCAAAACTGCTTTTGAAGTCATCATGACTGTCCTTGTAAAATGTCTTGTGGTTTTTACAAGTAACATACAATACATTTTTATAAATATTTTTTAATTTTTTTAATTCTTCCACCAAGGTCCTAAAACAATCTCATATTACATATATATGTTGTCAGAGGTAGTACTAATTCTAAATGTTTCATACAAGGTAACATAGAAAACTCTCTCATTCATTTAAATATGAAAGTAAAAACACAATAAAGATTCCTAACAGAAAAAGGATGTCTGCTTCAAATCAAACACAAATTGTAATTATAGATGGTAAATTAGTGGCTCTTTCTCTAAGGAACATGGGGAAAACATTAGCTAAGGATAACTAACAAATCTCGCAAATGTTAGCGAGCATGATAACAACCCCAGCCGTACAAACTAGCTGACTGTTAATAGCTAGATTTTACAATATTATGTAACTGCCATGAACAAACAGTGATGGGTATTAGTTCTCATTTTTCCTGATACCTCTGTTAAATTTTTGGATTTGTTAGAAATTTAGATCCTTGAAGATGTCTGATGCTAAAAATTCAACTTACAGATTAAGACAAATATATGATAATAGAGAAATGCAGTGATGTAGTGTTTGAAAATGAGCAGAAAGTAGAGAATTTCTATCTGAAATGTAGTGAGTAAAAGACTTAAAAATAGACTCGAGTACAGTAACAAAGTGAGTGTGCCTTGTTACATCCCATCTAATAAATGATTCAAAAAGACCATTTGGGAATTTAGTAAACCACTTCACAACATAATGCATTCATATAGTAATCTACAGAGCTAATGCTAATCAAAGGAGATCCCCATCGTGTGAGCACTAATGTTTTAATATATTGATATAAGCATCATACTGCACACAAAACCCCCAAACTGTGATTTACATTGTTTAACAATATAGGCATTAAAAACAACCCATGACAGCAGTTTATGTAGCTGGAAAACATAGACCTGCTAAGCACCAGAGCTAGCATCTTCAAACCATAACTGCTTAGCATACACAATAGCAAAAAAATAGGGACTTTTGGTGTTGTTCATGAGGCTCTAATCTTGGGACATTACCAAAATACACCACAAAATATTTTTAAAAATCAAACTGTATTGCAAATTATGAAGTTTGACTAGCTTTTCATGGCAGGGAGAGTATCTGAAAAGTTTGCTAACAGGTGGGTTAGATTAAGATTTGAGGTGGGTAGAAACACACCAGAGCTAGAATCTTCAACCATAACTGCTTTGCACGGACATTTCCAGAGACTACTGTTAGTCATTTATATGGATCTAATCGTGGGGCAATAACAAACACCAGGAAATACAAAAAAAAAAAAAAATCCAACCATACTGCAAATTATGAAGTTTGACTAGCTTTACAAGCCAGCTGTTTGCTAACAGCTCTGAGTGAAGTATTTTTGCTAACACCTCTGAGTGAAGTATACCCTATATCTATCATTAGAAAACAAAATACTTCACTCAGAGGTTCAACAGTGAATAGTCTTTGTCTCAACTGAATTATTTATAATGACCAAATTGCAATATAGGGTATGACTGAAATATAAATAGAGAATAGCCTCTTGTTTCCAAAGGCACCATGTTTAGCTAGTTTGAACAAAGAACATTTAACAATCCCTTCCCTACTCATCAAGCCCTTTCTCTGTTGAACATGGCAGTTAAGGCTTTGCGCATTCTCCTCATGTTCGAACACATCCAATATCAAAATTTGATTCCTTCAAGCTTTAGGTAGTTTGTAGCTGCTCATTCTAACTAAATTGGATATGTTTTTTTTGACTGATTATTTGGTAACAGCATCAACGATTCTGCATTTTAATTTAAAAGAAAACTCTCACACTTACAAACCCAGTGATTCCTGATCTTGTCCAGTGCATTTTAATGATAAACAAACTGGTCAAAATGATAAATGCAGGATATCAACTTATAAAAAAAAAACCAGCAGTATAAAATCTACCTGAGGCAGATTGCGGTGCACCTGCAAAGCCGACAGCTGATCAATAACAGCACAGGCTGTATCCATAGAGCAATATTTGTAAGAGCTGCCATCTGAGCAGCCCAAAGATGAGGAATACAAATGAGCCAGCCAATCAGACACGGCTCCCCGATCGCTGACCTCCCGTCTGCTGAAATATGATGGTATGCAAGTTCAGCGTTAGACATAAATCTACCCGGTCTGGCACCCGTGATCAACTGTCTCTGAGTGTAATTCATAAACATGACATATACGGACTACTGGAGAGACTAAGAGAATCAATTGATAAGCAAATTTATGCGATGAGATAATTCTGCATTTATCATGGAGCTTAGACGGCGCTTCCTGTTGTGGAAATGAATAGTGGCACTAGTAGTAGATAATTACAGCTGTCGTCTTCTGCTGCTTGCAAATCGAGGCTCAGTCTTTTACATGCTCAGTGAGAGGAACTGCATGATTTGAAGACCGTGCACAACAAACATGAAACTGACCTGAAGCCTTATATGATATTTGGTTAACTAATATAGTTTAACCCTTTATTTTTTTGATACCTTAGAACTGAAGGACTAAAGCTGGCTACTATTCCTGACCTACTCCTTTTCATGTAAGGAATAAAACACAAAGGGGCATGTTGCTGTCGGAAAATAATAAACAGCACAGTAGTGTGATGCGTTCTGACGCTAAGTTGATTATTTTCCAATAAGAGTATGTCCTGAAGTGTTTTATTCCTCTTATATGACAGCGATTTGGCTACAATTATCTTTTTTATTAATTAAAGAACGACATACTTTTTATTCATTTGTAGTTATGTTTAATGTAGTGGAACGTTGGTGAAATGGTTCGTTACTGTTTTCATTACCATTATAACAGCTATAAAGTCATTTCCTCACAAGCCTCAAAAAAATGGCTTGTGAAGACAAAAAATGCAGCTTGTCATGTTGCCGTGAAACCACAATTCCCTCCATCCTAAAGATTTTCACATCAAAGTTACATTTTTACTGAAACTGGAGCCTCCTTACCAAAGACGCTAAATATATGTCTCCTCATAGAAAACTTCCATATCAACAGTTACATTTACAATCAGTTTATATGGATTGTCTACTGTAGTGTTCCTGTGAATGAGTTACTATAGAAAAAATAACATAATAAAACAAGCGTATTTATAAAAACCTAGCAACTTCTTGTTAGAGCTTCTGTTATAGAAAAACCTTCTGACCATTCAGATTTGAACATTCACAAGTGCTATGGTATAGCAATGTGTATCATTTTCTGACAAAAAAATGGAAGTATAAAACAGTGAGGCAGCACACAGTAATCCATATTGTGCATCCAGATATTTATATAATATATAGATATATATTCTGATTTAAGTCAACTTAGATGATTAAAACTAAAACTATTCAAACAGAATATGAACTAGAATGTTAGTTTTCATGTTTAATAATAACTATGTGCTCTCCAGGACACAAATACCTTTACATATTATATTTAATTTTCTTGATGACATTTTCTGTTCTGTTTTCCATGTTCTTTCACAAATAGATAAAGAAAAAAAGATAATCAACTGTAACACTGATACAGTTAGATAGCTAATTGACTTATGTTAGATATTATTTTTATTGGTTCTGGTTCATTAAATTCCTATTTCATTTTCTGGTAGCTGTCTGACCAAACACAGCACACTCTGGCAAAACTCTCTGCTTTCAATTTCTTTGAGAAAATGGTAGACAATTTCATATTCCACTGCAATAAATTACATCTTAGCAAATGAAAATATCTTGAATATAGTCAAATGTGTTGAGTTCTTCCTATTATATGAATCCAATAAAACAACCATAAGAGTATTCAACCTAATTCTATTATATTTCATTTTTACCCATTTCAAGCTTTAAATTTTCATATAGTTAGATAAGTTTGCTTCTTTGTAGAAATGATTAAAATTAGCAAAATTATCTGCCAATAGAACTTGACTATTTCAAGCTTGAAATTAGTTTTTAAAAATGTCTAGAATTAAGTTTAAAAATCTTATATTTGGGTCATTGTAATTTTATGAAATGAAATACAAGATATATTTGACTATATTTAAGATACACTATTTGGCCAGAAGTTTGTGGACACCTGGCCATCACACCCCATGTGCTTTTTGAATGTTTAATTCCAGATTTATTCTCCCTTTATAATAACCTCCACTCTTCTGGGAAGGCTTTCTGCTAGATTTTGGAGCATGGCTCTGGTCATTCAGTTCGTGCTCATTTAGCCACAAGGGCATTAATAAAGTTAGGCACTGATGGTGAGCAAGGAGGCCTGGGGGGCAGCCGGTGTTCCAGTTCATCTCAAAGGTGTTCACTCGAGTTCTTCCACTCCCACTTTAGCAAACCATGTCTTCATGGAGCTCACTTTGTGCATGGGGCATTGTCATGCTGGAACAGGTTTGGGCCTCTTAGTTCCAGTGAAGGGAAACTGTAATGCTACAGCACACAAAGACACTCTATACAACTGTGTGCTTCCAACTTTGTGGCAACAGTTTGGGGAAGAACCACATATGGGTGTGATGATCCACAAACTTTTGGCCATATAGTGTATTTTCAATTGCTAAGATGTCATTATTTGCAGTGTAGGCTGATATATGTTTATCATTAGATGATCAGATTAGATGATGTATCTGTGGTTATATTTAGCATTTACATCCTCTCAATGAATGTGATTAAGGAGCAATCTTATTTCGATTCAATAATTTGTACATTTAAATGAATAGCAGCTTATAATATACAGTGTAAAAGAAAAGACTATTTAAAATTATTAAATGACAAAAACTGCCTCAGTAATTAATTGTGATTTCAATTTTCAGAAATTTAGTAATGATTCTCATTTTTGCCCTTATCATTCAGCCCTATAAGACATTCAATTTCCCAATTAACTGATAGACTTTAGCTATGCAACAAATGTCCAACTGGTAAGTGTTCTTTTGAAACAGTTCGTAAAAAGAACAGTGAGTTGGTAAGAGTGCTCAACGTCGTTCATTAAAAGACTGTGTCAGATTGCGTTTCGAAATGCCTCCCCAGTTTTGGCCATGCCTGTGCTTTCTCCTCTCCAGTCGTCTGTGCACGCCGGCACATTTGGGCAGATCTCAGCAGCTGTGAAATTGTTTCACACCGGAGAGCAGACCGGCTTTATCACCCACTGAGCAGCACTAAACTGCAGATAAGGCGGGAGAGAGAGAGAGAGAGAGAGAGAGAAAGAGAGAAAGCATGCGAAAAAGACGATACCCACATTCTATCTGTCTCGCATTAGTGTCGCGTCACGTTACTGCAGCAGCGCCGATAAGAAAGGAAACAGAAGGAGATGAGCTAAAGAACTGGTCGAGAAGAAGAGGTCTGGGCCAGTGTCTTCTCCTCTTCCTGTCACTCAAACTCACCTACTTCTCATACATTCACCAAATGTCATGCCAAATACAAAATAAATCTCTCTGAAGCAGATTCAGGTGCTATTTTCATTCCTGAAAACAAAGCCAGCTCTGTGTTTAAAGCTGATTTGGCCGGAGTGTGTCGTCTGAATCTTTATGGCCATCCGATTTATTGCAAATGCACTCAATAAACAGACTTGGCAAGTGGACATCGACAGCTTGTTTAATTACATTCAGTCTGCATGCAGTATTCACTTTTCCATTCCATTATTGACACATACATTTACATAAGTACTGACATTTCACTCTACCTGTCTACTTGTGAGAGTTGGAAAAAAAAGGTCAAATAGAATTGCTTCATTTTAAAACGCACACGTGCACACGCGCACACACACACACACACACACACACACACACACACACACACGTGTAAACAGAGGACTCACTTAAAAGTTTGAAAATAGCCATGCACCGGAGCACTGCAGTATCTAGGCAACAGGAGAGCAATGGGAAGGAGGGGGGGGGGGGTGTTCCAGAGGTGTCACAGAGCGCTCTCGAACCATGATCAGTTAAGTGATGGTGAAAATTAGACACACACACACGTTAATAATTAACCGATTGTATTAGTGCATTCATATGCAAATGCAGGAAATGTATGCTATTCATTCCTCTTTATTTTGTATTGTTGTTTGTTGTAAAGAGCTCACCATTCATTCACTGCAGCAGGAACAGAATCAAGAGATCTCAAAAGGAAATTTTATTTCATACCTTCCTGGTGAGATAAGGAGTCACAAATCAGGGTGCCTGTCTTCATTCTGTATGGGGTGTACAATACAAGGTAGCCTATACGCCTCAAGATTCGAGGAGTTGTGCATTCTGAGATGCTTTTCTGCTCACCATGGTTTTAAAGAGTGATTATTTGAGTACGTAGCCTTCCTGTCAGCTTGAACCAGTCTAGCTATTCTCCCCTGACACCTCTCATCAGCAAGGCGTTTCTTGCCTGTATAACTGCCACTCACTGCATGTTTTTTTGTATTTTCAACCATTCTGTGTAAACTCTAGGGACTGTTGTGCATTTAAAAAATCCCAGGTGATCAGCAGTTTCTGAAATACTCAGACAGTCCCATCACAGTCATATATTTCCCAAATTCATTTTTCCCATTTTTAATGTGAGCTCACATTTTATCAGATATAGTATATAAATTTACATGACAAAACTACTTTCTAATAAACCCAGCTTAAAGCAGATCATTTAACTTAAACCCTTTAACATGGTTTCAACACTGAAATTGTATCTGAAGTTGCTCAGTGCTTATGTTTTATAGAAGTGTGCAGGCTTTACAGAATAACTGATTATATAATGTGAGACAGTCACTGCGCTCAGCCATAAATCTGACAATGTGTGAATGCGCATTGTGTTTAGTCATAAGTGTGATCAGCTGACTTAAAACGAAGCTAGCTGAGAAAACAGAAGTACATGGTGCTAATTCCTTCAACTATATTCCATGTCTACTGACGTACAGGCATGACACACAGGATTTCTGTAAAGAACAATAAATTGTTGTAATAATTTCCCACAAATCTCCAAATTCCACACATTTGTGTTTACAGCTGAAGTCTATTTTCTATCTGAAATTTGTGCTTCAGCTTGTCATTGGCCCTACAGCTACCCACAGGAGTAACTCAGTTCTGAGAAGTGCTTGGGAAGGGAGTGTTAAAAAATGATCAATGGCAAAACAGTCCAATTTGCACCAAAAATGTTTCTTAAGAGTGTATCAAACATGTCTGACAGAAAAGATATGCTTCCATTTCAATCCATGTTTAAATCTACATCAGCTTTTAAGAATTAAAGGCAATCATGGAATGATGGATGCTTCGGAAATCTTAAAATTCATTTTACATCATCTGCATACTGTTTTCACTGAACCTGTTAGATGGAAAAAGAAAGAAACCAAACAGCATGAACCTGCTAATTAAACTGTCCATTATAATGGCTACAGCAGTCGGTATAAAGCCTCACTATATATTAGTATATACTGTATATAACTATATATTAGCAACACACAGTGTAAGTTACGTCTATGCATCTAACACATTTACTCCAAACCCATTCAGTATTCCTCTAAAGAACCTTGCACCATAAACCTTTCAGTTCATTCAGTGCAGAGACCAAGTGCCTTATCATATTTTCGTCACTCTTTTAGATTTAGTTCTGCAGCTTATTATAGTAAATTCATCATGTACAGATTAATTAAGGTAGCTCAAGTGTATCAAGGCGCATGAGCCATTTGGCTAAAGCAAATTAGCAGTCCCTCTACCGTGGAATCTCAGTGTAACCAGGGAGCCATAACTGAAGTCACTGCACCAGAGACAGTGGAAATATTACACTACAGTATAACACTGACTCTGTGTGCCAAGCTGAACAGCTACAAACAGCATCATGTTCCTCCTCACTTTCTACATTACACTGTTGTCACTGCAGGTTCCAAAAAAGCTCCTCATTACAAATCAGTACATCCTCTGCTGCAGCTAAGAGCCTTCCTTATTCAAAAAAAAAATGTAAAAAACACCCCATCCTTTATCATGTCAGATATGGCACAAAGAGAAACATAAAAGCAGCACAGAAACACTAGTCACCTTAGGCTTTGTTCTGCTTTCTCAAGCAGGCATGGGGTTGCTCTTGTCTTTAGAGCTGATATGCCATACATATATACAGCCATATTTTGGTTATCATTACACAACTGCATAAATGAGGTAAAAGATCATTTGCATGTGAAGATAGCAGGTATATCATTGGTATTTCCACAACCATTTTGCGAATGTTTTCAAGATGTCTGACTAGGTGTGATGCAGCAATATACAATCTAGTCAATCGCTCCCATTCCATTTAAAAATGGGTGTATAGTAGGGGCTATTTATTTTTACTAGTTGAACAGTAATTCAAAAAAAGCAGACTAGTTGTCTTTTCTAAGCAAAATTGTTTCAGGACACTGCTACGGCTGTAGGACTCGAGTCAGGTCTCGGACTCCAGTGTGGTCTCAAGACGCTTTCTATATTGATTTGGACTCGTCTCAGTCTTGGCCATTGGTCTCGCTAAGTATGGTCTTGGTCTCAGCTGGGAGTTATAAATAATGTTCCTGTTGTCTTTTCTTTGTACTTGCATAAAATTTGACAAGAAGTAATTCCTTCTTCTAGAAAACAAAGCCTAATCATTGGCACAGTGCACTAAATGAAGCCAACTAGTTAAAGTAAAAGCTTGGCCTTGAAAAGGATTTGATGGTCTCGATCTTGCCTCTGTCTCTCTTTCATCTGAACTTGATCTTGACTTGGCCTCAACTCCCTTAAGACCGGCTTTGACTAGATCTTGGCTAGTCCTGGTCAGGTTGTTAATTCTGAAACTGAGCGCACAGTGCGAAAGCTCCTTATAGCTTACTGATGGATGGAGGATGCGATGTCTGTAAAAGGGTCTGGAAAGTTTTTCCTCCATGTTCAATTCCAGCCTCAGTAAATCCAAAAATGAGTCAGCTTCTTTGAGCTGGCATTCACTGCTGATCTTACTCTCAGTGAGCTGAATGCGACTGGACATTGATGTGCAACCCACGGCTCCGAAAAAACTTTTTACATATTGTTGGTCATGATGGAATTCATTATGCTACAGTGCATAGATTGTTTAAAGCTAAATTTTATTTAGCTTTAAAGAACAGCAAAAATAAACATAGGAGGAATTCCTTCTGGAGCAGGTGGAGATTTAGAAAAACAGCATTGCGTACACTTCGACACTTCAAGCAAAGTGATATCAAAGTGTTAATAGTCCATTAAAGCAAAAGAAAACAAATGTAGTGTAGTATTGTGCAGGTGGCTATAGAACTGGCTTAAAAATAAGAAAAATAAGAAGCAAGTGTGACAGTCAAAACCTCAAGAAGAACTGTGGCTGGTTCTGCAAGATGCTCAGGAAAACTTACCAGTATATTTGCTTATAAAACTTATAAAAATACTTATAGAAATATTGACTTTGTTTCATTTATTACTGTTTACTACTCTTTATAGCATTTTTAATGTATGTATAAATTTTTAATTTAATTACTTTTAAAGGCATCTTTGCTCTACAGCATTTCTTTGCATGTGCCTAAGACTTTTGCATAGTACTGTGTATTGAAAATGGGTCACAGTAATAGTGTACATCTACAACCCCTGCTTGGAAGACATAAATTAGGAGTTTTAGGGCTTTGCTTACAGCATTAAAATAGTATTTTGGCCTTGCATCTTTATCTAAGAGTGGATCTCAGTATGCAGTAATGTTAGTGCAATGCCCTGTCGTGCTGCTCCACCAATATCAGTACACATGGATTCATTCCTAGCCGTGAAAACAGCAACTGGGTGAGAACATCCAACTAAATTAACAATACACCAGTGTTATAGCACAAAGCTACAGTTGTTCCTGCACAATAATGGAGCCCAAAGCTATACTACTTCTCAATAGATTAGCTTTTGACTTCTTGGAGGAAATCACCTACCTGAATCTGAGCTATACATGTAGACAAATTTGGTCCACTTGTAGTGTTCCACAAGGCCGATCAGAGCATCCTGGAGCTGGGGCCTGAGCTGGATTACAAACTGATTGTTGGTATCGATTGGGAAACTGGGCGTGACGAAGCAGACATGCAGAGCCCCACAGAATGACATCAACATATTCATAGTCTTCTTGTCATATAGACCGATGATGGCGTAGACTCCTTTAGAGAACTGGGAACAAACTGTGGGGGAAAAAAAGAAGGTTAGGATGGGCACAGGTATACGTGACAGCTCTGTGGGTGCTCTGGAGCTCAAGCACCCCAAATATTTCACATTTTAAACAATCTTATATTTAGGTTCATTCAAACATACATACTAAACACCACGCTTTGATACGGAACATTGGTATTACTCATTGTACTGTCTGTTTTCAGTTCCAGTGCCATGGTTATCCAAATTGTCCGAACACTGACACCTGCCAAATCCTTCATGGTGTTTATATATTAATTTCATCAAAATCATCATGCTGTCTATCTCTAATGAATATACACACTCTCAGATAGGGAATCTAACACAAGTGACAGCAAGTCTTCATTTCATCCATTTCTGGGAAAATTAAGATTAAATTAATTTGATTTAATTAAACACAAGGCCCTTTGTGAAAAATCTGAAATATTTAAAAGAGAACCCAGCCGATCCCAGGCCCAGTGCTCTAATGAATCATAATGGCTCCTGGAACAGATTTACCCAAAGGTTCAGAATCAACGTACTGACACACTAGAATTCAGAGCCTGCTAACCCATCATAGCAATTAAAATATAATTATATATAATAATTATAATATTATGATGTATTATATAATCTTGAATCAGAAGGTGCAGATTAATTTTCAATATCATCACGGTTCTGGCAGTAGTTCTGCCTGTAAGGGTTATATTAATGCACTCATTCTAATATATTATTGTTTCTATAGTAACAGCTCTTACACATGGACTTGTATATTGGACGCTCCACATAATCGAAGACTAATAATAAATGGATTAAGAACACGTGTTGCTATTTACAAAGAAAAATGAATAATCGTTGATGTGGTGATGTTTTTTGTTAGGAGACATTTATTTAATCTATAAAAGATGTCATCACTTAGCCCATGAGGCTATCAGACTCACCGAAACTGGACAGTCGAAGACTCGAAAAAGACCACATGGTTTTTTTTCTACTCTTCAACTCTCCTGTTTGAGTGATTCTGTGCCCACTGTAGCCTCAGATAGATTCTTGTTCTTGGCTGACAGAAGTGGAACCCAATGTGGTCAACTTCTGTTGTAGCCTATCCACCTCAAGGTTCGATGTTTTGTGCATGATGAGATGCTTTTCTGCTCACCATGTTTGTAAAGAGTGATAATTTGAGTTACTGTATCCTTCCTTGCAGTTAAACCAATCTGGCCATTTTCCTCTGACCTCTCTCATCAACAAGATTCCACCCACAGAACTGTCACTCACTCCATATTTTTTGTTTTTTGCACCATTCTGTGTAAACTCTAGATACTGTTGTGTGTGAAATTCCCAAGAGATCAGCAGTTTCTGAAATACTCAAACCTTCCCATCTGGTACCAATATCCATGCCATCAAAGTCAAAGTTAATCAAAGTCACAGATATCACATTTTTTCTTTATGCTGATGTTTGATGTGAACATTACCTGAAGCTCTTGATTTTTTGCATTGTGCTTAGTAATTAGGTAACTGCATGAATGTGCAGGTGTTCCTAATAAAATGGATGGTGAGTTTATGTAACTACAGTCCATTAAAATGTGTTTTGTGTCATTCATTAATAAGTTAAAACTTGCAATCATTGGCAAATCGCTGTGGTATAAGTGAAATAACACACTCCAGACCGTACTGTTATATGAAAATAATTAATTATTAGTAATTAAAATTAAATAAGATAATTATTAATATCACTGTTAAACTGGTAAAAGCACCCCTTAAGGCTGTTATATGCCAAAGATAGTGAAATATTTGAAACAAAAATGAAGTTACTTTGTTCTCACAAGGTGATGCTTTACTCTTGACCATTTAAAGTCCTGTGATGAATGTGATGTGCAGGAAGGCTGTGTTGAAGTGCTCTATACTCCAAACCCACCAGCCATACAATCCACCAAATACCTGATCATTCTCTATCTGTCTTGGCATAACCAAGATAAGGAAAACTGACCTCACCTCAGTATTTGTTTTAATTTCTCAAGTAGGTAGGCATCACACTGTCCATCATTCTTGCCTTCACTACCTTCACACATACAAAGTTTGTATTCTTACCTCCAGGCGAGCATACTTTCAAACATCACCAGTACAGCCCAACCTCCTCTGGGACTGGCTCTGCAAGCAGCAAACCTCTACTTTTTCACTCTCCACCCACTAATCTCGGCCACATTCATACATCATTCCCCAATAAATCAGCAACATTTTCCTTAACTGATTGCACGGATTAACAAATGTCCTGTCATTACGTTGAGATTGATATCTCTTTGCTAGAGATAAAACACTATTGCATGGCTGCACAAAGCCATTACTTCTATCATTTGAAGAGATAACAGTACATTTCCAAGTGCATATACTGCAAATGGGGGATATATTTTTTTAGCTTCCCACTTCTAGATAAAATTGAAGAAAAAAAAAAAAACATGAGTTAGAAACTCTAAGGCAGTTGTGCTTGGAAAGGTTTGCGAGGTGTGACTTTGGCAGGGTTGTGCGCATATGGGGTCCAGACTGCAGTGGAGTGAGAGAGGAAAGAAACAGCTTGCTTTTCAGCCTCAGGCATTCTCACCGATGCTGAGATGTTTGCGACAGACCGCTCCAGAGGCGAGCAAGCCTTTCTGATCTCCTGGCTCCCTTGTGGAGATTTTAGGACAGGGCTGCATGGGTTTGCTCTGGCAACCTCTGCTCTGTATCTGCTTTCTCTTTCTTTTTTAGGATTTTTTTACCCATACCCATAGCTAATTCCCACCTGCTAAATCTCACCTACCACAAGACAACCACCAACCTTGGGAAACCTGTTTCCTGAGAGACACATCAAGTCAGCCATTGTATCTTTTCATACTGCTACTTATGCACTATCACCTTAGAACACCAGCTCTCCTATTCTATATAGAGTTGTGCCCAAGTCTCTCACTTTCTTCAGTGGATAATATGGCCTGCATACTGTAGCTCTGTACCTAAGAACCGCTGCTGTAATCGCAAACACTGTCTTGTGCTCATCCCAGGACTCTTATTCACAATACACTCATAATGAACACATACAACATACAACATATAATTGATGAAGAGTAATGATTTATAATCCCACTATCCGGTGTCACAAGGTCTCTTTTGAGTCTGGTTCCTCTCAAAGTTTCTTCCTCAAAGAGTTTTTCCTTGACATTGACGCCGCTGACTTGCTCATTAGGGGTCTAACTCTACACCCGGATTTCTGTAAAGCTTGCTTGTGACAATATCTATTGTTAAATGTGCTACACTAATACAATTGAACAGAACATAAGTGAAGAACGCCCATGACTGACTCGCTCTAATTGACATGAGAGGTGAAATGTGTGTACATGGACTCCATATGGCTGATGCATTGTTGGAATTCAAATAGACCATAGACCAATGGTTCCCAAACCTATTGGTGTGGATTATTTTCCTATATACGCACATCCTCTTGTGTTTTATTCCTTACTTAACATTTAAGTGAAGTCTTCGACCGATGACGATGTAGACATTTTGATTACAGACACAGTGTCATCATTTGTGTCATCAGTAATCAATGGAGAAAGATGGCTGGCTGCATAGTATCTGATAAGAATTATAAGAAAGACTTGTTTTCTACCATCTACTTAATATCATTTGCAGTAGCATTTTATGAGGATGAAATCTTAGCCTAATATAAAGGTTCACAAATGCACAATGTTACCCCTACTGAACTAACTTTAAATGCCAAATTTATTTATTACTCTGATTCTATGAAGTCTTTAATGATTCTATGATTCTATGAAGTCTTTACTGCTTTTATGCAAAACAGAACAAAAATAATCGTGTGTAACCTGTCCCATAGCCTGTTACTCAGTAAAAGCTTGTGTATCTGTGTAAAAAAACATTTACTGAAATAGCAGCATTAGCCTACTGACTTTATGCGTTTTTAAAAAGTAGAAGAAATGTTAGATCCTGTTTGATAATGCTCATTCAAAATGTGCTTATTAACTTAAACAGACTTTTTATGTTAATAAGCACATTTTGAATAAGACGTGTACTGGCTTTTTTAGTAAAATGGTAGCCTGCCCTTATAGTGCAGAGGTCTAGTTAGACTCTATTAATATTTATAATGTAGAAAAGCATGTGTAAGATTAAAAAAAACCTTAAGTACAAAGTTTAGGGGTTTAGCTTTTTAAATTTTAGGTTTGAAAGTTACTTAGTAGTGTTTAAGCAATGTTTATGCTGAGATTTATTAAGTAGTGTTCTCACAGGTATTTAATTCCAATTTGGTATCTGCATTTTACTTGCCATCAGCTTCACTGAATAGCAGCCCTGGATTTCAACCAGAGATCCATTCTTTTGTCTGTGCAGTCAGATTTTTGTATCAGAGTTGTCACAAAAGTGTTACAGGAGTGACATGAAATCACTTATCAGGATTAGATGATCTGTCCAATCACTATGGTCTGTCAGTTAATGCCAACACAATAAATGTACGGTAAATGCAATACTTTGGCAATAAATCATTCAGGACTTATAAATATATTAAACAGGATGTCTGTCTATTAAACACCATGAATGGCTTAGGTGTAAATTAGAAATTGTGTGCCCCAAGCAGGGATAAAATTAGCCTTGTTCTGATAGAGCATACAGAATCTTCTGTTTTTGCTGATACGGACTGCACTCTGACACCCTCATAAGAGCAGAATCAAAATCAGCAAAACACTGATAAACTATATAAATAAAGGAGCAGCTTGTAATTATTGGAGCCCCTTTGCTGCCTGCAAGGTGAATTACAATCTTAATGAAAATGTTGGCACATCTTTCCTTCTGCTTTGTATGCCTGTTGTTGAAACTATCTACGCCTTGAGAGTTGCCTTTGAAGGAAAAGGGACTAGAGCTGAGAATCTCTGTTCCAGCTGGCTTAAACAATGTAAAAGAGAAGCACAAAAATAAGAAACTCGTATGATC